>NC_134409.1:120028140-120328140 GCF_038048845.1 Mixophyes fleayi | reverse complement strand
TGTTAGGTTCTAGGGGCATTTCATGATATTGAGCCCATAACATGAGTTTTAAAACCCCAGGGATATTGTTTGTGTGTGGGAAGAAGCTTCCCAAAGTTTGTTTCAATGTTAGGAAAGGCTGATATTAGGGTCCCTAGGGTTATGAATGGAGAGAGAAGGGCAGGCAACATTCATATGGCTCATTTCGGTTTTTCCAACCTGCCAGCCATTGGAGCTTACAGTTTAAATTCACTAACATATACACACAGACAGAGAAAGAGAGAGAGACAGTAGGGTCAATTTTGATAGCAGCCAATTAACCTACTAGTATGTTTTTGGAGTGTGGGAGGAAACCGAAGCACAGATAAGGCCATGGATGGCAATTGAACTCATGACCCCACCTCTGTGAGGCAGAAGTGCTAACCACAAAGCCAACATGCTGTCCTATACTTTTACCATAAATTGTAAAGGTGTTTAATAGCTATCTATCTATCTATCTATCTATCTATCTATCTATCTATCTATCAATCTATCTCATGTCTATCTATCTATCTATCTATCTATCTATCTATCTATCTATCCATACCTATCTATCTATCTCATATTTATCTATCTATCTATCTACTCATACCTATCTATCTATCTATCTATCTATCTATCTATCTATCTCATATCTATATACCTATCTATCTATCTCATATCTATCTATCTATCTATCTATCTATCTATCTATCTATCTAGACACTCCTGTGTAAAAGGTTGGCAGCTCTCCTCTCACTTATTAAAAATATAGAAAATGCAAAGTAAAAAACTAGTTATGCAAAAACATAATCTCACATTAATTTGGTAATTGAAACATAAAATGCTCTAACATCTATCATAAAACTACTGCTCGTGTATTTTAAGTAATAATGCATTCCTCACGGTAAAATAAAAGGATTTGAGAAGTCACGTCAGAAACCCGCAACCTTTATAACAAATCTTGTCCCTCTGGTCATGTGCTTTTAGATGGTCACAAACCCCTCCCTTATAATAACCTTATATTTCACAGTAGAGGCTACCGTATCCCATATATATTTATAGTATATTATTCAGCATTGCAGCCGAACTCTAATCATCCCCTTAAAGATTGACAAAGCAAAAAATGATTACATTATTTATTTATTTTTTTACATTATTTGTCTGTGAAACAACAATAAATCGGAGCATTTCAGAGCATTTCTGTGAAAACAGAAAGACAGAATCGTTAAAATGTATCCCTAGAAGTGCAACATGTGAAGATGAGAGACGAGCCAGATTTCCAGGACTTACAATAATTAGAAGAGAGCTGGGAGCTTAAAGTAGAACAATTAGTGACTGGCATGTCTCCAGAACTTTTCAACAGGTTATTGTAGAACAGGGAATGCACATCTGCATTACAAAATGGAAAATTAGCTTATCAACAGAAACAGCTTGCAAGCAGTCTATGTATGATAGCCAGCTCATAGCAGACAGACAAATTGTCCACCACCATGAATAAAAAGAGCAATGTGAGTAGTAGAACCTAACAAAGTCTATTATTTTCATTCCATCCCCTCACCCCAACACCTCCAGTCATACTGACAGTAGCTGCCATGTCGGTATTATCATTCTCATGCTTACGGGCGTTGTGACATTTATATAACAGGGTTCCAAAATTTGCCCTGGACCTAAAGTTTCTTGCGCACAGTTTCACTGATGTAACTGGGGTTTTGCCAACATTCTGTGATCCCCAGACAATTTACAACCGAAGGAAAAATAAGGATATTACTTTTTATGTGTACTTCTCGACGATATTAGTATGCAAGCTTCATTTTGAGCGAAGAAAAATTGTGGCATTGAATATTGTGTAACAGCCCTCACAACTTAATTAATGTGATACAAGTGTGCAGTTTACTAAGCTTGTGATCTAGTGATTGCAAATCTATGGTCTTATAGGAAAGCTGTATTGTTAATATACATACATATACAGTCGGTCTATCTAATAGATAGATAGATAGATAGATAGACATGATATAGATAGATAGATAGACAGACAGACAGACAGACAGACAGACAGACAGACAGATAGATAGATACATAGATAGATAGATAGATAGATAGATAGATAGATATGAGATAGATAGATAGATAGATAGATAGATAGACAGACAGATAGATAGATATGAGATAGATAGATAGATAGATATGAGATAGATAGATAGATAGATAGATAGATAGACAGACAGACAGACAGACAGACAGACAGATAGATAGATAGATAGATAGATAGATAGATAGATAGATAGACAGACAGACAGACAGATAGATAGATAGATAGATAGATAGATAGATAGATAGATAGATATGAGATAGATAGATATGAGATAGATAGATATGAGATAGATAGATAGATAGATAGATAGATAGATAGATTGTGCAATTAATAGTGCCACCTGTGTCACATTGATTACACTATTCCAATCCGAGTCCCTCTGCCATATTGAAGTTTCATGTTGTGGGCAGGATATTGTGGCATAATCCAGTCAGTCTTCCTAGCTAGTGGCGGAACTACCATTGGTGCTGCAGGTGCCATGCACAGGGGCCCATGGAGATAATAGGGCCCGCGTCATGTCAGTTGCAGAGGGCCAGGAGCCCCGGTTTCCTCCTTGCCGCCCCCCTGCACCGAGGCCCACAGCTCACTAGTTCCACCACTATTCCTAGCTATCATCATCATCAGCTATTTATACAGCGCCACTAATTCCACAGCATGTGGGTCTCTATATCTTGCTGAATAATTCCAAGTAACAGAGAACAGCGCTGTCTGTATCTATATGATGATCTGGATTTTTATGTCAGTAGAGTCTGTATACTGGATAAGCGCACAATGTTGAAAGGTATAATGTCATGCAAGGAAGTAGTCTTGTTCAATTCATTGGGCTAGATTTACTAAACTGTGAGCTTGAAAAAGTGGAGATGCTGCCTATAGCAACCAATCAGATTCTAGCTGTCATTTATTTAGTACAATCTACAAAATGACAGCTAGAATCTGATTGGATGCTATAAGCAACATTTTCACTTTTTCAAACCCGCAGCTTAGTAAATATACCCCATGAGCTTTCCAAACCCCTTATTTCCTTGTAAAGTTTCATTTTACTCTATATTTAAATCTAGAATTGTGAGGAAATAGATGCAACTGTAAAGCACCTTAAAAGACACAACCTGTTAAACATTATACAGAAATTCCAACAGGTCATGGGAAGCTTAATAAAGCTGTCCACACAATGGTTAAAGATTGAGATAAGCACTGGGATCATAACAGACCAATACAGATCATGTACGTGCTGACTGTGGACATCGGTTAACCCCACGTTCAGTTCTGCACAAACCCAACCTGTCTGATGATAATCATATTCATATTGGGACTGGCCAGAAAATCACTTGACCAAATTTTTTGAATAGATATTGTGTGTGGGCAACTTAATAGAAATCAACATAAGAAGCATTACATTATTTATGAACATACATTATCATCTCTTTAATTCTCCATATCCAATGCCGCCACTACAGATTTGAACTACTTTTACTAAATACTATGATGTTTGCAGCAGGTAGGCTTTGATAATAGACCCTTTTCATCTTTGACATTTACAATCATTTGATTTAACTTTCTATCCAAGGCTAAAGTAGACTCGAATTTCTCAAGGGATGAGGAGTTTACAAAATGTCTCTATCAGAGCAATAGCCATTGAGGTGATAAGAACTTTTATCTATTCCTGCAGAATTACACTGGAAAAATGCTACAAGCTTCACTGGCATCAAGAGATGACTGTTTATTGATAAATAGTGTGCGGAGAGAACATAAATCACCTCCTTTTAACTTTTAGATAAATACAGCAGAATTAGCTAAAGGGACATGTCTGTCTGATAAGGAACAAGAAACTATTGGTAATTACATCTATTGCTCTGTTTTCGTGTCCCTATTGTTCCCTTTAATCAAAGTGGCTACGCGGCGAAAGATACAATTGGCAAAATTTCCATATATGACATTGTGTTTGAACCTAAAATTATATCTCCATAGAGATTCAAACAAGCAAACAAAAAAATATTTTGATTGGTTGCCAGGAAATCTAGTAACTAATAAAATGGGTCTGTATATGTATGGACTTTGGTGAATTATGCTAATTGGGCTCCATGTGACCTTGTTATTCAATCTAACCACAGAACAACCTAATTTAGCTGTCAATGTTTGGACAAGTTTCATTAATTATGTAATTCGAGTGAACAATCAGATTTGTCTGTGTGTTGCCCCTTTAGTTTCTCCATATTCGGGAAGTGCCTGTTTTGGGGAATAATAAATTCAGGGAATGTCTGTTAGTAAGAAACTTCGGTACTGGTATAATACGTTTTTCTTCACTTAGGAATGGTTGTTTGGGGAGTAACAAACTTGTGGTGATTATAAGAAGTCTCTTTAAATTTATAAAGTGTATTTTGGGGAGTAAATAACTACTATTAATTATATTTAGCCTCTCCTCATTTAATGTAGTGTAGTGTTAGAATATTCTGTTAAATAAAACATCCTGCTGGGAGCAGAGAGGCAGCGCACATTGAAGTGTCAACCATGCAAAGAAGGGGTGCGCACGGCTGAGAGAACTGTAGCAAGGATAGTGCCAGAGCCAAGTGAGTGATGTCAGCCCCGCAAATAATGGGTGAGTGAAACACTGCTGAGAGAGAATGGATGTGAGTTAAGGGGCCATTTTACCTGTGATTGTCCTATTAACATATCCAATGCAAATGTGCTATTAATTCAAGAACTATGCGGGATGAGACAGGAAATGTATATGTGAACTGTACATATTTTTTTTTTAAAGAACTTTATTTAAAATTTCCATCACACAGTATACATAGACCAGACATGAACATTGGTGGTCAAAGGAGTTGACAGCTTATAATTCAAACAGAAAGAATGAAACAACTGGATAGAAAACACACATATATAGTGTAAGGAGGTAGGCAGGCTGGGCTGGGGGGCAAGGGGGCATCTGCCCCCCCGGGATGGTAACATAGTTGGCTACCTTGGACTGGGTCACTGGACCACCTGCATTTTTTTCCTTTTAGAAAACTCGTCTTGCCCCTAAGGGCTACAAATTGCCAGCACTCCCCTGTAGGCAGGTCATACATTCACACATCTGGCTTGGCAAAATACAGATGGGACTAGATTGAGGTGAAGGATACAGGGTGTGACATTGTGTTTTTTAAAGGGGGGGATGGAGGGAAGGGGAAGGGGATAGCTGAGACCTAGTACGGGTCCCCCGGTGGTTATACATATTTACTTTATTTTTGAGTTAGCCAGTATAAACTATTAAATACTAAATATCTACACATTGAGAAAGGGACTGTTGAGGAGTAAGCATCCACTGGTAATGGTAGCTATACTCCACATTCAGAAAATGCATGTTAAGAAGCAAGAAAATACTGGTGATGGTCAGGTGATAGAACTTACCAGCAGAGTTACAGTGCTAACCATTGAAAATTATGTAATAGCAGTTAGCCAGAATCATCAAGTTCCATAAATTTTTCCTCTAAAAGCATTAACAATAACTTAGGTACACATTAAATAGAGGAATACATATTTTTGGTTAATGAGGCTGGCCGTACATAGGAAAAAATAAATAGAAGGCATTGTCTCTATAGCCAGCAACACTAACCTCTCACAGTAATAATAGTGCATTCTGCTCAATCAACCTTGCCTTAAAGGTTGACTCCATCAGAAATTGAAAATGCTGTGAACTTTTGAGAGCCATCGACACCAGGCTTTCTGTCTGAAGAAAGTCTCACAGCAGCAAGAGCACGAAGAGTGTCTCTGGGCTTTTACACACATTAGGGAACCCACCAAATTGAAATGAACTCCGGAACCCAAGGACATTATATTCTATCATTGTTTAATTTATTTAACTCATCAAAATGGAATTTCCAGCTTTGGGTTGAACTATCTTCTAACTAGCAGCAGGGCCATATTGGGTGACCAATTGGATTGATGAAGCACCACTTGTTTTTATTATTATTACTTTTATTATTATTATTATTATTATTATTATTATTGTAATGTTCCTTTTGGCATTGTTATTCACACCTCCCAATGACTGAATGTGTGGCCCAGGCACTAATGCTGATATAAGTCCTAACCTCTAGTCTCTTATGGTCACACCCAAGAGCTAGTCAGGACAGAGAAGAAAGCACAGGTGTGTATTATCTACCCATGCACCACCCAATATCACACACAGTGACACAGGGTTAGATGTGTAAGCCGTGCTATTCTATGGACCACCAATCCAGTGTTATCTAAACCTTTTGCTGGTCCTTTGCAGTGATATATGGGCCCCTGACCAGTTTACATGCAGTCCTATCAAATATTTTTCTGGGCCTTCTAGATCTTTATTTGACTTCAGCAGTTCTCTTTAACTACCATATCTTAATGTTACTTCTAACAATGCAATTCCAAGCTGGAAGCATTAGCTTTTATGTTTACAGTCTTCCATGGCTTTATAAGATCAATAAACTTTATTTTGAAGCCCTCAGTCAGCTGCTTAGAGGAACCCATGGTTGATGAGCATAGATACAAGATCTCCAGAGTTTCGAAGTGTCAAAGTATTTATTCAACTTTGCAAATGTTTGCACAAGTCTTAGTTTAAGGCCAAATGATTCAATCAAAACTTTTTGTTAACACTTTTTTGTGGCCTTACAAAAAAAATATTTACACAATAAATTGGAAGGGTACCCAAACTTTTGCAGATTCCACATTCAGTTTTTTTTTTTCTTCAGTCTGTTAATTTAGCACATAAATAACAATTGTACATTAAAGTTCCGTGCCCTGCAGCGGTCGTGTTAACTTTTTCAGATTTAGTAAAAAAAAAACAATCTGAGTAGGTGTACCCAAAATTTGGCATACAACTGTAATTAGGCCAATTAGTATCAGCACATCATAAAATTGATGTTTTATTTCAGAACTGGATACAATTATAGAAAAGGTAATAGATTGTTTACCAGGATTGCTATTTTGTGTTTCAATTAAATAGTAGCACTAATTAGTGAAAGGCTATGGAGATATTAAATAAAATAGTTAATTGCAAAAAAGTTTTTATATACAAGCGAGGAAAGTCTGAGAATTGGGCAAGGTCATCCCTTTTCACAAAATGTTGCTACAACACGTATTGCTATCTGAAACAGCAACAACAATTGTATGCAAAACTTTTTAACTTGTTAAATATAATGATTTACTAGCTACTCAAAGGTGAGTTCATTTAAAACAATTCTTGCTATTTACAGAAGCTTTGCTGTTAAAAAATAATTATACATATTACAGAATATCCATTTAAATTCCATATGACTGTAGATGGAAAGCAACTTTAAAATAACTCTGAGAAAAATTATATTTAGGTCTCTAAACTTTTAAATAAAGGGAATTTTTTCTGTAATTAATGACTAATTTGTCAAGTTAAACTCTTCAATGCTGTAAGTGATTTATATCTCCGTGATAAGACTGACATTCATGGATTTGGGCTATGTCATTTTTACAGGGAAATACTTTTTAATTTGTTACCCAAACAAATTTGACATCATTTTTTTTTCTGGACATAATAAAATATATTCAACAATATTATTTTACATTCTTTATAGAAAAAAATCCCCCAAAATATACATTTTCATTATATTTTCTATGGGGAATTTTACAGATAAATTTAAACACCCCCACAAAGGATGGGTGCCTACTGGTGCAACACTTTGGGATAGTTAAGAATTCATAAAAAAAATTGATAGAAGGCTCCCTTTGAACAAACTGTTTTCTCTAAACATACATTTAGTGAACTGCAATTGCTTATTGCTCGTGAAGCAGGAGAAACATGCAATCTCCAATTTTGCTTTGTCAGCAATTGCTGCAATCGCTTGGCTGATGGAACGGACCATGGCAGGAGTTTGCCATTGAGGCATGAAATGGTTTTCTTGAAACCAAATACAACTCTTACAATCATCAGATTGCTTTGTGGCTTATTTTATCATTTAAAATCGGTGAAACCAAGGAGTGTTCCTTTAAATTAATGAAATGTGCACAAGTGAATAATCATTTGAGAGAGTACAGCCATGAGTATTAAGACCATTGTGTACGTGAAAACAAAAGAAAATATAGTCCGGCGCTCTGAAACAATATATAAACCACTGTGTGTCAGCATATACATAAGTAGGAGAAATTTGTGCACAGTATAGCTATATTGGGATTAGCTCACCTGCCAATGTGAAGCAGAGCCGTAACTTTATATTTTAGCACCTGGGGCGAGAAGGTAAACTGCCACTTCTCTAGCTTTCAATTTTAATCAAATTAACATAAAATATGAAATAAACTTCGCCCCCCTTCTGCGTTGCGCCCTGGGCTGTCGAGCCTCTCGCACAGTTAAGGCCCTAGCCAGTTTAGCAACAACTGTGCCTCAGGGTGTCCCGGAGTCTCAGGAAATTTTTAAAAGTAACATCCTCTCCATTAACATTATCATTTTTTTTGGGGCAGCAACGATGCCACAGTGATTAGCATTTCTCCTGACAGTGCTGGGTTCATAAGTTTGATTCCTGATCAGAGTCCTATCTGTGTGGAGTTTGTACGCTCTCCCTGTGTTTGGGTGGGTTTCCTCCAGGTGCTCCAGTTTCCTCCCACACTCCAAAAACATACTGATAGGCTAATTGGCTGCTGAAAAAGTTAACCATAGTGTGTCTGAGTGGGTTTGGGAATTTATACTGTAAGTGCTAATGAGTAAGGGAGTGAATGAAATATATTCTCTGTACAGCGCTGTGTAATTGGTGGCGCTATATAAATAAGCAACAACAATAAAATACAAAATTATAATGCTTCAGCCTTTAATTAGAAATGTGAACACATAGAAGAGCACTTGCAATTCTTTATTGTTTTTTACAATCTCATTTGTTTATAGACATCCAATTGCTAGTTGTTTATACAGGTCATTAAGCAAATACATTTTGTTACCCGTGTCTAAACATGTTTGAGTTTTGCATCTCTAAACTGATGGCTCCTTGCTCTTTTCACATTCCTCTCAGTTTGCATCATATACATATATTTTATTCCCCTACTTTGACATTAATTTTGTCCTTAGGAGTGCGGGAAATGTTGGGGAGGGACATTTAAGTTAAACAGGTTGGTTCGCACTTTGCCTGGCTGGGTCTTGATTCCTCTGAAGATGTTTAATGATTCGGGAGAGCGCAGTCTTTTAAGATTATTGACACAAGCACAAGACTGTTCTCAGCCGATGGATAGAATCACATCTGATCTAATCAAGATGTTGCATTGATGCATGAGAGTTTCGAAGAGAGCCAAATAAAGTGTACTGAAATGATGTACTTTCTCATTTATCATAATTACAAACCGTTTCTGCAAGAACAAATTTGCAGTCAGGTTTAGAAAAGTACTTAAAGACAAACACTGGCGATTTTAAAAGAAAATCAACTGGTCTCTGAATACCTAAAGATTACCTTTGATGCTATTATTCCTAAATATTATTATTAAGCAACATTATTTTCTATACATAAGCTGCACTTGATAGACTGCCAACACCTGAGTGAACAGGTACAAGTTGGCATATACAAGTAGTCACAGTGTTTCTGCAGCAAAATATCTGCAGGATTCTATTAAATTACCAATAAAGTGCAACATTGAAAAGTTAAAATATGAACCATTATGATAAAATACATTATTTTGTGTTAGCCTGGCTTTACACTGCATTTCTGTCAAACAAAGCAACGAAGTAATTCCCCTCTCCATTCCAGACAGCTGAAACTCCTCCTTTATATTAAGGATAGTGTCATAATGGAATCTCCTGCAGATAAAAAAAACCTTCAGTAATTTGAGCTGCTGTGACATCACTGCCTCCATCTCTGTATCTGATGCACATAGTACATTAGTAAGGCTAGGTACACACCGGAGGTTTTTCAGCCGATTATTGGGCCAAACACCTGATAAACGACCGCTTGGCCACATATTGCGTTAGTGTGTATTATCACATGATGAACAACAATCGTTCCAAAGTGCCGATTGTCGTTTTGTTTGGTTGGTTGTACTGGTTAATAATCTCGTTCCAATCACCTTCCGATCCTGCAGTGTGTAGGCACTCATGATCACAATCTCCATAAAGTTTACCGAGTCATGGTCTTTTCATCCGATGGCGTCAATGAACATGTCCCTGTGACTTAAAGTAGAGAGTGCAGTACATTGAATAGTTTATTTGTTCGTTCTGAGATTGAAAACTTTGTTGCAGAGTCACAGAAGCTAATGAAATTTGTAAGGACATGTGGATAGCTATAACAAGGCAGTTTTAATCAGTGTGACCGGAATGAATGAATGAATGAGTGAATGAATGAATGAAAGAATGAATTGTTTTCTATATATTAGATATTTCTCCTAAGAATAAACTGTTCTTGATAAAACCAGAGATTCAAATATATAAATATGTGAATAAATACATGTATAAAACACAATTATTGCTAATATTTGTATAGACTCCTATAAACAGTATCTGAATAAACTTGTCAAATATGGCCAGGATTCAGGCATTTCCAAGATACCACAATTAAGCATAGACCTTTGTAAGCAAGATTGTCTGCCTACTGCTGGTAAGCAAGCTTGGAGAACTGCAGATGTTTAAGGAGTAAAGGGTCAAAATAAAGTAGGATTTTAGGGTTACAGGGTAAATGCAAAATATATTACTATAAGTATATCTGTCAAGTTGAAGTTAGAACAAGGTAATATTGAATGTTTTCCAGGTGCATACATTAGTAACCTAATACAGTTCAAATTATTTGTTTAAAATGTAACGGAAAAGCTAATCTAAAGAACTACAGACAGGTGTCAGAAATTATGGTATTTGCATGACAGCTACTGATTGGTGGATTCCAATGGCAAGTGTTAGTGACAAAAGGTTTGCTGTATCTTTAAGTATAGAGGGAGAGTCTGAGGACTCAAGTAAAAGCAAGTCCAGATAATAGCCAGTGGTTCAGACCCTGAAAGGATAACTTCCTGAAAGAGCCGTGGGTCAGCTTGCAGAGAGGTAGTCGTCCAAGAGCCAGGCATCAAAAGCCAGACAGGTAGTTGTCTGATAGCCAATGGTCAAACACAGGAAGGCAGCGAGAAAGGTACAGGATACAGAGTACTGGTTCACAGAGATCAGGTGACTAAGAATTATCCCATTCCAATGTTGCTCACAGGAAGATGCTTATATAGGCCTGAGCCTGTGGTAACACGATTCAGGTGCTGGAAACGTATTACTAGCAGCAGGAGGGCATTATGTCATTCCCTGATGCAGGTCTACACAGATAAAATAATAATTAAAATGGTTCAATTGGTTAACTGAGCCTGTGGCTCATTGTGTAGAGACTGCAATGTTGTAACCCAGATTTCACAGCTCCAGATTCTTCCTGGACATTGGTGGTGTGAAAAATCATCTGTATACAGCAGGTGAGAAGCCTCACCAACATAGAAAAAAGAATGAATTTAAACGGTGAATTAACAGTGAGGCTTTCAGGGCATATAAGACTCGTGGACAGACTGCAGGGTAAGTCAGGGACTGAACAAGCACAGGACCTGACAATAGGCATATATGTGAATGTTGCATTTAGTAACAGTAATGCAAAAATTCAAGTAGGGTGGAAGAAATTAACAGGAATACTATTATTTAGTTGTCAGACTAATATATATGTCTAGTTATTAATTATTTTCCTAAAAATATACTAAAATGCCCATATTTTAGTAACACTTGAAAACAACTAAGTTTACCAATGAGGAGCAGAAATAATTGAAAGCATTAATTTAACATTTGACTAACACATGCAAAATAATTATACGTCTAGTGTCCAAGTTGCCACCAGTTTCCTTCTCTGTTTTGATGAGAAATTCTGGATTTTAAGAGTTCACGGTACATTCAAAACTGGCCTCAAGGGACCAGGACACAAACCACAAACTTCTTAACTTCTTCCTTCACATGAATGCAATGCAGAATATATGCTAACAGACTGTAACTGTATTTTCCAGGGACTCTGCATCCTTTTTTCCAAGAAAGATTGTAATCTCAAAGGCATTAACTCACAGAGCTCAATAAATGACAAATATCTAGCAACTTAACATGGAATTGATTTATATAATAATAATAATAATAATATTAATAATAATAATAATAATAATTATTATTATTATTTATTTATGAAGGTCTTTACATAACACCTACATATTTTGCTGTGCTTTACAGAAAATATTTAATCATTTACATCAGTCCAAGCTACAGTTTCGCTTATAATCTATATTCCCTACCACACACTCAATTTAGGATTAATTTTGTCAGAAGCCAATTATGTCTTTGAAGTGTGGGAGGACAGCGGAGCTCATAGAGGAAACCCAAGCAAACACGGGGAGTGATCATCATGCCATGGAAATTGAAATAAATTAAATTATACTTTTTTCAGCTTTATGTACACAGTTCACCATACAACAATAAACTAATGAATAAAAAAGGAAAGAGTTCTGAAAAAATAAAAAAATAAAATAACAGAATTGGAAAAATGATCTCTCCCCTGATTTAATACTTTGTAGATCCAGCTTTTTTCTGTAATAACAGCCATTAGTCTGTTTGGATATGTCTCTGCCAGCTTTGTGTATCTAGATTGGGTAATATTTGCCCATTCCTCCTTGCAGAACTGTCCAAGTTCAGTCAAATGTCGTGGTAAGCGGCAATGGACTGCCTGCTTCAAGTCCATCCACAGATTTTCTTTTGTATTTAGACCAGTCAAGGACATTCACCCTCTAAGCTACTGCGTTGTTTTCTTGGCCGTATGTTTAGAGTTCTGCTGGAAGGTGAACCACCTGTCCATCTTCAGCTGTTTAGCATTTGGGTGTACTTGACAGCATCCATCTTTCCTTCAATCTTGACCAATCAACATAATGTTGCCACCACCATGCTTCACAGTAGGTATCATCATCATCATCATCATCAACATTTATTTATATAGCATGGTATGTTTTGGGCGGTGTGCTGTGTTTGGTTTGCTCCAAACATAGTGCTTGGAGTTCAGTCCAAAAAGTTCTATCTTGGTCTCATCTGACCATACAAACTTTTGCCTCAAGGTATCAGAAACTTGCATCAGAAGTGTTGTTTTGAGACTGAGTGTGGCACTTTTTTAGACGAGGCTTCTTTCATGCCACTCTGCCATAAAGGGCACCTTTATACAAAGCTTGTCACATGCACAGACCAACCAAGCTCAGCCATTTGGTTGGCATTGGCCTCTTAGTTTCTTCCCTGATCATTATCCTTCCAGCTCTGTTATCCAGTTTGGAGGGATGGCCCAATCTAGGCAAAGTATTGGTGGTGCCATACGCTTTCCACTTCATAAAAATGCTTGGAACTGTACTCAGAGGGAGAGTAAAAGCCTTTGAAATCTTTTTGCATCCTTCCCCTAATTTGTGCCTTTCCACAACCATATCTCAGAGCCCTTTTGGAAGCAGCTTTCCAACAATAGTGAATTTGCTGCCTTAACATGGACTACTAGTAGTGGAAGGAACAACTAGTTTGATTCTGATGAAATCAAAACCACTTAAATATGTTAGATGGTGCCAAATAGCCTGGTGTGTGATCTGTAAGCTGGGGCAGACTGGGCGGCTGGGCAGGGGGCCAACTGCATTTTTTCCCTTTAAAATGTTCCTAATAGGCTGCAAAGTCGAGTCTTGCCCCCAGGCTAATATTTGCCAGCCCTCCCCTGTCTGTAAGGTCATTGGTTGCACCAGAGCAAGTTTATAATGGTTACTCCAAGGGTATGATCACTTATCCAAACCAGGTATTTTAGTAAATAAATTATATTAATTGCTAAGAATTTTTGCAAACATTACTTTCACTTGCTGAGGGTTATAATATGAAAATACAACTGGAAAAGTTTAGCTTCAAATATTTCAATGTCTATGATATAATATCTAATATATAAATGCTTAGTGGCGTCTGTGTGTGTGTGTAAAAAAAAACCAAGTTGCAGCGCCACCTGCTGGGCAGAGTTATACACTGACCTACTAAATTCTTAGTGTGTGTGGGAAAAAAATTTCAAAAAGGGCTGAAATTTGGTAGGGCTCAAACTCATTTTCGTGAGGTAATTTTACCTCATGAACACACATGTGTAGAGGCGTGCGTTAGTGTGTGTGTGGAAAAAACTATTTTCTCAGAAAGGGCTTATCCAATTGACCTGAAATTTGGTATACTGACATTATTTGACAAAAAAATTAGAATAGTCAAGTCAGTTAACTTCCATCATCCCCCCTTCCCCCCGTGGGAGGGGTAGTAAAGGCTAAATTACGAGTTGAGGGGTCAAACTCATTTTCGTGAGGTAATTTTACCTCATGAACACACAATAAAAAGGGCGCTTGCGTTGGGAAGTAACGCTCTTCCCCTGAGGAGGCCTGGGCTAGGCCCAAATGCATGACAAGAACCTTTTTAGGACCTTAAGTATCTTGATTTGACTAGAATGTATGAGTATAATGCACGGGTTAACTTGTATATATATATTTATATATACATATATATATATATATATATATATATATATATATATATATATATATTGTGGCAAGGGCCCTCTACTGCTATAACATACGCAGACAGCTTCTTCCTTTTTATGCAGTTTTTATATGTCAGGATGGTAAGTGTATTTGCCACCATACAGATTTCACACCGTTTCTTGAGACCCTAAATGCTAGCTAGACAAAGACCAGCTCTCTAAAGACCAGCTAGCATCCCCAGCGTTGGTCTTACTGAACAAAGAAACATTCCAGGTTTTATACATGACACTTCTCCCACAGCCTTATCTTGATGGGCAGGTGACACACTTACCTTCCCTTTAATAGGAAACTAACATCAGTGGTTCTGTTTGCCCTGACACAGACAGATCCTGTCTCTTTGCTGTGGGGAAGGACATTTCACACTATGTAAGTTAAACCAAACTTTAAACTATTATTTGTCACACATAAGTCTTTATCTATAAACTAGGTGTATTGCTGATTGTATGTTTTCTCTGCATTTTGCCAGTTAAATGCCTCCCTTTGTTACATATTACTCCCCCTAGCGTCTCCAAGTAGGGCAGGGTTGTCCTACCCGCAACCCGCGGGCCACATGCGGCCCAGCACGCCTGTAAATGTGGCCCAGAAGGAGTTTTGGTTGTGGCAAGGGGGCAGCACTGTTAATGGAAAAAAAATCCTGCAAAAAAAAGAAAAGAAAATACTTACCTTGCGGTCACGCGGTCACGTCAGCTGGTACTCCGACTCCCTTGTCTCCTCCTCCGTGCGGTGCTCGCAGTGAATGTCGGGCGTGATGTCATCACGCCCAACATCCATTGCGGAGCGCAGCACAGAGGAGTCACCCGCGCGAGAAGAACAATCAGCAGCACAGAATTGGAGAAAAGAAGAGAAGAGGACAGGAGAACAAGCCGATTAAAAGGTAAGTTAAGATTTTTTTTTATTATTTCAAGGGACGCTGACCAGTGAATAAAAGTCACCTGGTCCTGGAGCATCATGGACCTTATCTCCCTGCTACATACTTCTACTTGTAATAATAATGGGGCATTATATATTATTCTCTTTGGCCCATTATAAGGTGTTATCCCTTAACTAACATAGTGGTGTAATTAGCAAAACAGGTCACAATTTGGGGTCACAGTGATGTATATGTCAGGTACCGTAGGCCTGGTCAGGGCACCCTGATATACAATGCCTGGCTTAAATGCACTTCATTGATATTGCATCGAAACAATACAAAAAGTGATTATAGTATAATAACTAGAGAGGATTTTTTGAACAGGTCGATTGAAAGGTAAGTATAGGGGGATTTGAAAAAAAAAATGAGATATATTTATATATATATATATATATATTATATATAACTTTTTTTCTCATATATATATATATATATATATATATATATATATATATATATATATGTTAACTATGTTTTCTATGGTTTTTTGGATGATCAGCTATCGTTATTGTTAGTGTATCTTATGTGCGGCCCAAACCAACTCACCGTCTTCCAATGTGGCCCAGGGAAGCTAAAAGGTTGGACACCCCTGAAGTAGGGGGACACGGACTTCGCGGGAAGTGCAAACTTTCATGACAATGCATCTGCATTTTTATGCAGAATCCCAGGTCTATGTTCTACTGAGAACTTAAATTATTGCAATGCCAAGAAACAGCGGGTTACCTTAGCATTTACCTCCCGGTTGTTCTCCGGGTAAAGTCCGGTGCTTGTAGAACTGGAGAGGAACAAAGAAACAAAGAGCTAAACGAAGATCTGACCAGGCGGCTTCTGCAGAGTCAGACCAGGATAAGCTATCTGGACATCTTTTTTTTTAACGTGTCCATAAGTGCAGCAGCTCTAGTGGCGAAGTAGCTTACAAACCATCTGTAGTAAACTACTAAGCCTAGGAAGGTTCTTAACTGAGATTTTTTTTCTCTGGTCTTGGGCAATTTTTGACTGCCTCCACTTTGTCTAGATGGGGTACCCCAAATACTTGGCTTCTCTCGTGGCTATAGCACATTTAGTCCTGCAGATCTCAATGCAGCAAAGACCACCTTGACTTTGGTTGTATGTGATCCCCAGTCTGGGGTATAAATCACTATATGTCATCCAAATAAGAGGCTGTATAAACTGTGTGAGGTTGCAGCAATTTATTCATGGCCCTTTGGAAGGTGGCAGGGGCCCCATGCAACCCAAATGGTAGGACTTTATATTGAAAGAGAATATCAGGGGTGGAAAATGCAGTCTTTGGCTTGGCTGTGGAAGTCAAAGAGTAGTCAGATAGTTACTACCAGCAAGATTTTCTACCAGTTCATCCACTTGTGGCATCAGATAGGCATCGAACTGGGAGACACTGTTTAGGCGCCTAAAGTCATTGCAAAACCTAATTGTCCCATTAGTTTTCTGGACAAGCACAATGGGATTATTCCACTCACTAGTGGACTCTGCAATCACGTCTCCTTTCTCACATCCACCCGTCTGGCCTCGGGAATGCGATACCGCTTCTGTTTGACAATCACTGCTGGCGGAGTGACAGTGTCGTGTTCAATTAACGCACTGCACCCTATAAGAAAATGGGTAAAAACACAGCTAGTCTGCAGCAGCAGGCTGCTGACAGGGTTGTGTGTACATACACACACACACACACACACACACACATACATACATACATACATACATACATACATACACACACACACACACACTGTGGGGGTGTATACAGTGGTATGCCATACCGTCATTTCTCTAACTACCTTCTTTGTAAAACTATAGATTTTCATTCACTTACACTTCAAGTAACTTTTTCATATTGCCATTTCTAAATTTCCACTTCGACCATGGTATAGTGTCGGATGCAGCTATGCGTTCCTGCATATGCGTGAGTTCTCTCTCTGGGCAATATCTCAAGGATAAAGTTCCAGTTATTATTCACAAGTTTGAAGATGAGCATGATGAGACTGCAATGGGATACTCATTTATAGGGATGATGAGGACCATTTACACTTATCTCATGGAGGTCAGATGAATAGAAACAATTCCCACCAAGTATAGGCATCGACAAAGATGCTCAGAGAACCCCATATTGCAAAATACAATATACAAGAAACGAAGCAATGCTAATGCCAGTGCTAACAAATCGAAGAGAAGTATGATGCATCCTCAACCTCATCCAACTTATTACAAATTATAAACCATACAATGGGTGGCAAGCATATCAGTTGTGCTAAATGCAAAATCATCTGTGTTTGCAGATCCTGGTGAGTCTGCAAACGCAAAATGAAGTTACAGAAGACAACATGTTTTCAGAACCTGCTTGCACAATTGATGAAGAAGAATCAAGATTCATTAAAAGGGAACAAAAATTACCTTCCCCCACCAAACCGAATCTCAGAAGCACAACTCCTTAATCCTGCTCTCCCCTAAAAAATTATACTGTGAAGAAAAGTTTAATATATAATAGATTAGGTCAGAATGGGCTTTTAGATACAATTTGCATCTCATTTATTGCTCTTATGCCATGGACATAGCAGTAACATGTAGGCCCCAGACCCTGAAAAAAATGTGGCAATTGCTATTTATTGTTTACTTGATATGTCTGTGTACTCTACTTCTGTCGCTTTTACTGAGACATTCTGTATTAAGATGAAATAGTACTTTCCACAACCATTCTGTACAGACAGTAATTGCCCCAAATGAGCCAAGTTAAACTGTCAAGAGCTCATAATAGTTTGTGTCTGTAAGGTAAGACAAGTAAAACCATTTTTAAGAGATCGACAATGCTGAGACCACATGCTGCTGTTCTTTCAAAATACATTTTTTTTTTCCTTTAAGTATTTGGTTTAAGTCATAGCTCTTATAACCGTTTAACTGTGTATGCTTCAGATGTTATTGTGTCCTAGCAGCCTTATAATTGCAACTGCTGTATGCATGTGTGGATTTTCTTAGCTAAAGCTAGTCCTGACATCATGACTTGGAACCTGATGATTTAATAGCACTTCAAATGTACCTCTATACTAGTCAATAGCTGTAGTAAGTTATTTAACTTGGGAAGCTTATGTTCAGTTCCCTGTGCCGGTAATTTATCTTAGTGATCAGTAGAGAAAATTGGTTTGATGTGGTTGCACAAATCATTTGTAGTATTGTATCAAGGGCAGGTTTTAGACAAAATGATGCCATGGGAGAAAGCATAATGTGACCCCCCCCCCATACCCCTCCACGTGTGAAAGTTAAGGCTACAGTAATCTTGAAAATAAATACTTTAAAATCCAGGCAACACAGCCTTGATAAGCCATAAGCACTGTGGGGACACAACAAAATATGCACTATTAAAATAAAATTAAAATGTAATCTAATAAATAATAATAGTAAAGCTAATTTAAGAAGTGCAGCAGATGTGTGTTAATTACAAATAGTAGCTAATTAACACACTTTTTTGTGTTCCCTCCAAATCCTCACATAGCCCCAGAACTAGACAGTGTGCACTGGTTTCCAGACTGGGGCTAGTCAGCATAGGAATTTCATGGGATCCTGCTCATTTATTTAATTTTATTACACAGTTCACTTTGAATGGTAATTATTTTTTCTTATTAGAAGTATAGGTCAAGACCACCCTTAATTGCCATATATTGCACAGAAGACCACTGCACCAATTGTCAGCCATATATTGCATATATATATATATATATATATATATATATATATATATATATATATATATATATACAGTTCCTGAGCAGTTTCACAGAAATTCTCCCAATTTATGGCAATATTTTACACAGAGAAGCCCCAATTGCTGGCCATTTATTTCACAGAAATGCCCTCCCTTTACCAGTTTTGCCCTTACTGGCACCCCCTCCCCCAACACTTGCTTGAGTCCTGGCATCCTCACAGCACCTTCATGAAGTTTAGAGTTTTTTTCAACTACCTGAGCAACTAGTGCATGGATCTGAAGAAGGACAAGAGAATTGAGCATGTCCCTGAGGTCTTGCCACAGGCCTCTAAGAGAGGAGTTAGGTGTTCAGCTGACAGACTGCAGGAGAAGGCTGCATACATAGTTAAGTTCCGGCACAGTGGAACTCCTGGGCTGGACACACACACAGGTGGTGGACAGGGGCTAATGAAGCAATTAGACCAAAGGGAGGAGTTTGTGCTTATAAACCTGAATTGATTGTGTTTAGTAAGAGATAGGTCCCCTAGTGTCCTCCGGATGGAAAGTGAGTTTATATGTGTTTGCGCACAATTATATCACTGCTTATGAAGTAAGAAGTTGCTCGTGTGTGCATCACCAGAAGGATGTCCATGTCACATATATAGTGCAAAGTCGTGGCACCAAGTCTGGTGCCAGATATAACATTCTGGCACTATGTCTGGTGCCAAATATAGTGTGTATATTAGGTGCCATTTCTAAAATGATATGACATATCTAATGCCAAGTCTAATAGGCTTCCCATATCTGGTGACAAGTATAATATGCAGAATTATATATTTTGCCTAATACAATATGCAGAGCGATATGTAGTGCCAAGAATAATGTGTAGAGGCAACGGTCTAATTTACGAGATCATATCTGGTGCCACATCTAACATGTAGAGCCACGTTTGGTGCTAAATCAAATATACAAAAAAATATATTCTCTATTGCCAGGTCATGTATAACCACATATGGTGCCAAGTATACATACTTACTAATCCCCGGTTCACTCTTTAAGATTTTACTCCATATTAAGTTATAAACTGGATCCCATCATTAGCTTGTAAGTGCCCCCCACCTCCATCCTTTTGATTCAAAACTGGGAAAGGGCAGGCATTTTATCCTGGCTTGCAAACTGGGCTTTTGTTTGCAGGGCTGGTCAGCTAAAGATGGGCTTCCTGTTGCTATGGTATAGCAGCATCATCCAAACTTCATTTTGAAGTTCTGCACAAGATGAAGAGAGGTGTAGAAATGGGTAAAGTATACCAGTAGGATGGGGAAAAAAAAACATATTAATTTGGAGTTTAACTGACCTCTAGTTCACTGTAGATTTCAATTATATTTGTTATGATACAGGTGTCTTTTGCATTATTATTTCACATTAATGTCTATGTGTGAACCACTTAGAAGCTACTTACAGAACCATCATGTAGCCAACTAAAGCTTTAGAACATGCACAAGCCCCCCAATAAAATACGAGTGCCAGGTGCTATTAGCAACAGAAACAGCCTTAAACTATATGTCTGAAATGTGTCTCTGAATAAAACAAATTTCATGTATCAAACCTGTTCTTATCCTACTATCTGGGTAGAAAAAAGCAGATATCATTATTGAAACACAATGTAGAAATAAAAAGTGATGCCTTTGTTGAACAGAACATTGAAATCGGTTTACCCATTGAAATGAAGATCACTGTTTCTGTAAACTGTCTGTGGAACGAATCAACACAGTTTGTGTTTAAAACATGTTTATGTATCAGAGCAACAAAGAAAAATCTTTATAGGATACAATGGAAAAAGTTACACAAAAAAAGACATATCTATATGAATTTATAGAAAAGAGAGAGACATCATTCACACTTGACGTAGAAAATAGAGACTCAAAGATTTCACATCTGATGACATTTCCAAGTCTCTTTCATAGATTTATTGCTCATCAGATAATCTATCAGGACGAGGTGAGAACTTTGCCTGGACCAACATCATCCCACGTGCAGCAGCAACTAGGTTCTCTTCTCACCTCCTGGAACTTAACATGCTGCTTTGAACCTCTGTCAGCACTGAGGTCACTGACCACTCTATAATTTGATTGCAGGAGGTGTACAGGAGACCATATTCTTTGTTGCAATCGTGTATCACGATGGATGATGGTGTGAAAGACTAAAATAGGAAGAGAGAGAGGATGTACTCTTTTCCTGCCCCTGATCCTCTCACCTCATCTGTCTCCACATTAACTCCTAAAGTGATCAACCGGTGACTAGAACAACAAGGATGCGTAGTAGTAAGATGGCTTCATGAATTGCTACAAACATTTTGCCCATAAGTATGCTACATTTTTGTTTAGGTACATACACACCTGATTGGGGCCAAATTAATGACATCAGATGCTATAATAACATTCTATGTTAAATCTATACTAGCTGTAAACACCCTTGTAACATCCTGTGCCTTCAGTAGTGCAACGATTCTAATAGACATAAACTGTTTTTGCTGAACACAATCTGATTAAACACATCGTACTGAGAAAAGGCTAGTTTAATATGTTGGAAAGAGGCTAGTCAATGTGTTGGGAATATATTGATATAATGTGTGGGACCAATGATGGTATATGATGGGCACTGCTCTTTATAATATACTGGTCGTTGGGGCAAATTGTTCGATACCATGAACAACACATTGGATTAACCTTGATACACACTATAGATATTTTCTCCCAATGTGTTTTCTATAAGGATTTTACCAAAGTCTGTGTCACTCACCGGACGGTTAGTGCCTCTGGTTTGGGACATGGGTCTCTCTCTCTCTTGCCGGCGCCTGCTAAGCGCCGTTGCCATCCGCCATGTTGACCAAGGATTGCGCATGTGTAGAAACCACGGACTGTTAAAACCTTGCTCATAGTCTCATTGGTCAATCAATCACCTCTCACTACTTAAGGCACCTGTTATTCTATTACCGTTGCCTGTTCTTGGTTCTCATGCCCTTGTGACTCCGAGGTGTTTCCGGTTTCTACTCGTGCTCTCTTTTTGCTGTGGAACATACCTGCGCCTGGACAAGCCTTCTCTCCATATCGTGGTACAACTTGCTAGCCGCAGACCACTCCACACTACGTTGTTATATACCTGCACCTGGACAAGCCTTCTCTCCATATCGTGGTACTACTTGCCAGCCACAGACCACTCCACGCTACCTTGTTACATACCTGCACCTGGACAAGCCTTCTCTCCATATCGAGGTACAACTTGCTAGCCGCAGACCACTCTACGCTACCTGGTAACATACCTGCACCTGGACAAGTCGTCTCTCCATATCAGTGGTACAACTTGCTAGTCGCAGACCACTCTACGCTACCTGGTAACATACCTGCACCTGGACAAGTCGTCTCTCCATATCAGTGGTACAACTTGCTAGTCGCAGACCACTCTACGCTACCTGGTAACATACCTGCACCTGGACAAGTCGTCTCTCCATATCAGTGGTACAACTTGCTAGTCGCAGACCACTCTACGCTACCTGGTAACATACCTGCACCTGGAAAAGTCGTCTCTCCATATCAGTGGTACAACTTGCTAGTCGCAGACCACTCTACGCTACCTGGTAACATACCTGCACCTGGACAAGTCTTCTCTCCATATCAGTGGTACAACTTGCTAGTCGCAGACCACTCTACGCTACCTTGTAACATACCTGCACCTGGACAAGTCTTCTCTCCACATCAGTGGTACAACTTGCTAGCCGCAGACCACTCTACGCTACCTGGTAACATACCTGCACCTGGACAAGTCTTCTCTCCATATCAGTGGTACAACTTGCTAGTCGCAGACCACTCTACGCTACCTGGTAACATACCTGCACCTGGACAAGTCGTCTCTCCATATCAGTGGTACAACTTGCTAGTCGCAGACCACTCTACGCTACCTGGTAACATACCTGCACCTGGACAAGTCGTCTCTTCATATCAGTGGTACAACTTGCTAGTCGCAGACCACTCTACGCTACCTGGTAACATACCTGCACCTGGACAAGTCGTCTCTCCATATCAGTGGTACAACTTGCTAGTCGCAGACCACTCTACGCTACCTGGTAACATACCTGCACCTGGAAAAGTCGTCTCTCCATATCAGTTGTACAACTTGCTAGTCGCAGACCACTCTACGCTACCTGGTAACATACCTGCACCTGGACAAGTCTTCTCTCCATATCAGTGGTACAACTTGCTAGTCGCAGACCACTCTACGCTACCTGGTAACATACCTGCATCTGGACAAGTCGTCTCTCCATATCAGTGGTACAACTTGCTAGTCGCAGACCACTCTACGCTACCTGGTAACATACCTGCACCTGGAAAAGTCGTCTCTCCATATCAGTGGTACAACTTGCTAGTCGCAGACCACTCTACGCTACCTGGTAACATACCTGCACCTGGACAAGTCTTCTCTCCACATCAGTGGTGAGTCTTACAGGTCACAGACCGCTCCACGCTATCTAGTACCATACCAGCATCTGCACTAGTCTTTACATTTACCAGCGGGAACATATGTCAGGATCCTACTATGTCGCATGGTACCTGTTATTAGGACAAAAGCCTATAGTGCCTCTGAAGTATAGCTGCGAGTCGCTGACTCTCCTGCTGCATTATTGATTGGTCCTTCCATAAACTTTATCCAGTTGTTATATGTTGATCTGCTGTATGCTACCTGTGTGCTAATGCACTCTGGAACTTTCTCCTCCTTCTATTACTGCTCATCAGTCTACCGTGTTACCATTGTTTCCATTGTTCAGAGGCTCTGCATTTATATCATTGAATTTCCCTTTCCTATCCAGTTGTACAGTTCCGTATATTCACCACACTTCCCAGAGGGCGGCGACCTGCACAGTGGCAGCCGCTAAAACCATACTCCCTTGCGGGAGTTCCTGGAGAAGACCAGCCACTGTGTTAGACTCCGCGCCTCTGGTAAAGTGAAATTCCACCTGGTGAATTCTGGGTAAAACTCCTAGTGCCCGTGACAGTCTGATAAAAAAAAATTCCTGATCAGCATGCCGATTCATGTGTACACACTATACACATTTTTCATGATTTACCTTCAGATCTGTGCTCTTCATCTGTCATAATAATCGGCTGAAAAGATTGTGACTCTGTAAACTCTATGGAGATCCTGATCAAGAGGGAATACTCACTGCAGAATTGGAACAACATTGTTCCATCATTGAACGAGATTTTTACTTCAGCTTTAAAATCAAATTAAACAATTTGATGTGCTTTGGAATGATAATCTCTCATCGTTGCAATAACGGACAGAACAGTGGTTTATTAGGTGGTTGGCCCACTCATCGGCTGAAAACCCTGTAGTGTGTACCCAGCCTAAGTACTGTTTTTCTTTAGAGAAACCTGGTCATATTTAAAATGCTTTCTGTTATATTGCCCAAAATCAAAGTACTAACAAGGTAAATAATCAGGAAGTGATCAGGAAAACTAACCTAGTTAAATAACCAAATACATTTGAGCTAGTCAACGAGAGAAGGTAAATGAGGTGAATAAAAGGTTTATATGACTGATATATTTCCAAAACCAAAAAACTTTAGCTAATGCACTAGTTGTAGCAGAGACCCATTGCCTCTACAGCTGTCTCAATTGGGAATAACGCCATTGAAGAGATGTAGCCCTTGGGCTTCTTTGTATGGTCTTCTCTGGTCTTTCCTTGCCAAAAGTTCCTCCTGGTAATATATTGCTATTCATTTCAGGATCAGGGTCCCCAGTTAGTGGACAAAGATGCGGAAGAAACATAAATTTATTCAGAAGAAGTGGTAAGCAACAGCAGGAGCAATTGTTTGTGTCCTGGAATAGGTTTGAAGCATAAGAAATCTGTGATGAACATTTATAAGTGCGCTCTTTCACATATTTGTTGACTTTACTATTTCTTTAATGTTGCTGCAACCATGATCAAAGCAGTAGAAGGGTAATTGTTAGAGATGCTCAGGCTCAGTTCCTCGGACACTGAACACACCCAAACCTAGGGGATCCGAGTACCGAGCCGACTTGGCTTGATACCTTCCTGCTTTTTCAGAATTGAAAACGAGGCAAAATATCATTGTGACGTCGTCGGATCTCGGATCTCGCAAGTGTTGGAATCTATAAATACCGCCCTCCACGGCGATCTAGCGCCATTTCAGAGAGGGACAAAGAAGGGGTAGCATAAAGTGTAGAGCAGTTGGGCAGGTAACGTTAGAGAATTGAAAGAGGAGGGTGGTAGCAGTGTTAAACAAAGTAATCAGTGACATTCAGGAGAGCTCCATAGCTCCAGTGTTAAATCTCATTGCAGAAAAATACAAATAATAGTGCTTACAGGGTCAATTTAATTCTGCAGTCCAATTCTACGGTGTTATATAGGTAACACACAGAAAGGAAAGCTCCATTGGTAATTCTCATTGCAGAAATACAACTACTAGTCCTTGCAGGCTTTTCTTCTAAATTTGCACAAAAAAGTGTACAGTGTTATATACACTCAAAGAAAAGAGCTCCATTGCTCCATTGCTAATTGTCATTGCTGAAATACAAATACTAGGCATTGCAGGCTTTTCTTCTGACTTTTCTTTTCTGCCACTGCTGTGTGCCAATGTGTCCTAGATGTGGTAGGAACTGCCGTGTGTTTGTGTCATTGCTCTGTCGCTTACCATCCATCCAGGTCGCTGCAGTATTTGTCCGAAAGTGTATGAAAATAATAATGTGACCTGTGAGGTGGTCAAAATGGACTGCAAATGACTTGAAATTAGTGTTTTTGAGGTTAATAATAATGTAGGATCAAAAAAAGAGCAAAATTATGTAATTTTAACAATTAATTCTAAAAAATACAAAACCAAAACCAAAACACACAAGGGTGGTTTTGACAAAACCAAAACCAAAACACGAAGCTAATCCAGATCCAAAACCAAAACCACTTCATGGGGGTCAGTGAGCATCTCTAGTAATTATAGTGTTGGGGAGAGGCAGTCATCAACATTAAGGTGTATATTTACTAAACTGCGGGTTTGAAAAAGTGGAGATGTTGCCTATAGCAACCAATCAGATTCTAGCTGTCATTTTGTAGAATGTACTAAATAAATAAGAACTAGAATCTGATTGGTTGCTATAGGCAACATCTCCACTTTTTCAAACCTACAGTTTAGTAAATCTAGCCCTAAGAACCTTCTTCAGCCTATATTTCCAAAGCATATTTAGAAAAGTTATATATTGAAGCTGAACTTTTCAAAACAAAACGTATATAAATAGCCGCTGAAGTGCAGAAGTCTCAGATAATTCATGCAACATATTGTAAAGCAATCCAGTATTATCCACAGGAATGCAATTTGTGAGCAATTTGTCAAGGTTGATTATCAAATGTTAACACCGAAAAGTCAATTGAACTTTATTGTGAAGAGCGTTAACGCATTGCCAGGGTCTTTTCTTCCATAATGCATGGATTTTATTCATTAAGTTGAGGTACTTGGGAATGTATGAAATGCGATCATCACGATTATGTAAATCTAAATGTGATTGCCCTTCACAGAAATCTGCCCAGGAACAATCAAATAATGTAGATTTAGAAGTCATGTCAACGGAGATAATAAGCTTTGAAGGTCACAAACCTCGTTAGTGATCCGTGTTTCCCAAACTGTTAGAGTGTTTGGATAACAAAACATCTTTCACTCCCAGACAAAATGACTTAAGGGGATGACTTGTGTTGTAAGTAGGTGATAGAACGCAATCGATGGACCTGGAAAGACAGTATGTTGCAATGGAAGGTGAACTAGGCTGCTCTGTTTTTCTTTGGAATTGGACATGTGTGTTTGTGTTTTGTAGTTGCTCACTGCTTGTTTCTGTCCATCTCTCATTCCAAGATACTGACCTGAATCAATAAGTAAACTGCCACGTTAATGCCATTGTATTCTAAAGCAGATATATATTTTTTTGTACCATTTTTCTTGGCTTTATGAAAGTGTTCACTGTTGGCATAGAGTGCAGCAGGACACCGATCACTATAAAATGGATCAGTCACTTAGAAAGTGGAGACAGATACTTTAGTCTATTAGTGGCTAAGTGATGTCACTGATTCCCTGTGAACAATGGGTTGCAGTCTCATGGTTTTTGGTTTAGTCCACATAATAGTTGCTTTTGATGAGACTCGGGAATGGGTTCAACTCCCAGTCAGTAAAGTCAACTGCCTGCCTGAGTATATAAAGTATATAAAATAGATATGTCAGTAATCTTAGCATCAAAAACACAGTATTATATTATATGTTTTATCCAGTGCCAGCGTATCTTTTGTAGTATATGATCTAGTATTAAAGGCTAAGTCCACTATTAGAGACTTATTTGCAAAATGTAGCCCAAGCCTATATCGAATTGTTTGTCAGATACACTCTCTAGCAGAGTTTATCTAACATGTTCCTCTGCTTTGTATCTTTGATTGACTTCTGCATACATCCAGTTTCCACCACTACATCACACAGCCAACACCGTTTGATTTGCACTTACAAGCACGAAAAGCTGTTTACACTATACTTTGTGTCAATAGCTGTATATTAGGTAATTTATTTTGAAAATGTTTATTATTTATTAATAGAACAGGTCAGCAGAGTGTGGGCTATATTATAGAAGGTGAAAGTAAGTAGATAATAATACTATCATTCTTTATGAAAGGGAGTGGCTCATTTTGGACACCAATATTTTGGGTCTGATGTTTGTACTCCACTTAATATAGGCATCAGAGAATTTGGGCTCCAGTTAATTTAAGTACCATCTTATTTGGACACCCATTCATCTGCAAATTACTGAGTGGAGTTAGGAATTGGGGACTATGATAAAAGATTGATGTCACGGTCGTCTGAATTTCTTGATCCGATTCGGGACCCTTGGGCCTAGCTGGAGCAGGTCTGAAACAGAAACTAGCAGCCTGGATGATCTTCCTGCTCATGTTCTTGCTGAATGTAGAATATAGCAGGGGAACGAGCAGTCTGGAAATGCTGACAGGAACAGTGCACTTAGTAATGCAGACAGGAACACTGCACTTTAATTATGCAGACAGGAATACTGCACTTTAGTTATGCAGACAGCAACACTGCACTTTAGTTATGCAGACAGGAACACTGGAACAAGGAGCCAAGAACTATCCTCTGGAGAGAAGTGTGTTGTTCTGGCAATGAACAGAACACAGCAGCAGGTTTAAATAGGATGTCCCAAACAACTATTGGCTGATCAGTTCATGTGATCACAGCTTCTGAATCTGGTTGGTCTGAAATGATCACCTGACTGCATCCAAGATGGCCGCGCCCATGCAGCAGAACAAACAGTATGTGTTTGTTTACAAACGGAGGTGTGGGGAACGGGAATGCTGCAGACGCCCAGAAGGGACCCAGGTAGCCGTGATATGACAGCGGCGGATGAGGTAAGTGCGGCTAAGATCCCAATTTTTGACAATTGAGACTTAGCGGGGGAATTCAATTCAACATTGAAATTACAGTACTAACGGTAATTACACACACTATTACCGTACTAACGGTAATAGTGTGCAGGCCATGTTATTTTTTTACAGTAACGCTGCCAATTGAATATGCCCTTTGGAGTAGGGGACTAGGATTAAATTGAAAGTGTTAAGTAAAGAGTACTAATGATGTTAGGGGAATGGAATGAGGTTACAGTACATAAGTGCTACAGATAAGACTTGAGGTGGTCTCTGTGATATGTTATATATTATGGTGGACGGGGCTCCCTTCCCAGTATATATCAATGACATAAAACTCCTCCAACCACAATGTATTTAAAGGTTGATGACAGATATGTGATAACACATTTCTGGTGGCTGATTAAGACTACTTACAATATGAATTAAAATCCTGTGTTTAAGATGAGTTTCTAATGTGAATGCATGTAAATGGATATGAATCTAATCATCATATGAAATGAGACAGGACACTTTGAGATCTTATGTGTCTATGCTTTCAACTTGGTTAAAGGCAGTGCGCTTTGTTTCCACTATTTTCAGTGTGTCTGGGGGTCAACACATTTGTGATATGGTTAAGGTCTGTTTACATATGTATTTGGTTTGAAAGGATAATGATTTTCTGTCTTGTCACAGATACATGTTTAAAAAAGCACAAATTGAACATACTTGAAAAAACATCATATCCAATGTATACTAAATGTAAAAGCGCTTTATATGCATTTTTTGGTATTTTCACATTTAAAAACAAACCACAAAAAAACCCACATTGAAAACACCAGTGTGTATGTAGCATGAAGAATAAGTTCATGCTTATAGACTTTTTTTAAAAAAAAAATAGGTTTAATAGTCCCAAAGGGTGAATGTTGGAAATATAAACTGTAGTATTATCATTTTTAATATTTTGACTCTCTAGAAGACGGTCATCTAATGTTTGCATTGCAGCTAAAGAATTTGTCTTCACAAGGGAGCAAGACTGTATGCACTCCTTCTCCGTGTTACATGCTTAATATCCTCGTTTTTTTGGGATCCTCAGTGTGAATGATTTCATGCATGGGATTTCAAAACCGATTATAGTGACACGTGGTTCAGTACATCTTTCCCTACATTTATTCGGGGCTCAAATTCATCTACCGCTAATTGAGCCCCAAAGATATAAAATGCATGATGGCAAATGGATGGAGAAAAAGTGTTGGGTGAATTGTCAATGTCCCATTTTGTCATTTTAAAAATGTCTATGTCCCTGAGCCCTAAAGGATGATAACTAACAAACAATAATGAAACACTCAGAGGTCTAGCTTTGTGCTGCAAATTTACAACATCTACAAATAGAAGGACACAACAAAGAGATCATTCTTGACTCATTCTTGGAAGTATGAGGTTTTTATCAATGACACACAGGTTTTGACCACTGGACAAAGTTTGAATGGTTACATATATAGAAATTAGGGGTATTCAAAGCCTGGTTAGTTGCAAATTGCACCCCAATGGTTCTGCAATGCTTTATATTAGCACTTTACCCAAGTACATAATTATTTCATTGAATGCTACAATGCACAGATCCCTTTTCCAGGCACTATTGCAGAGACCAAACAATTTAGACCCCCATTTTACAGCACCCCACTCCTCATTGAGCAGACACCTCACTGCACAGTCACCCATATTACAGTGCACTCATTGCACAGTTGCTGAAACACTACAACTTAATTGCACAGAGCTCCCAATTACTCAGCGTCCCCTGATTGTGATTTTATGTCTTGTGTTTTGTTGCTTAAAAGTTTGTAAAACTTCCTAGGTTCTGGCAAGTAAGTACATAAGATTTGCAACATTTTAATATGGCATTCAATGTGATGTTTTTTTTTAAAGGAACTTAATATATTGTTTGAAATGGAGACCTGCTACGGATATTCAGTATGAATACTATGGAGAGTTGTAATAGTGAAAACAGAATGTCTTTATTATTGAGCAAGAATCAAACAGGTTGGTAGTAGGCAGCATATCGATGCTGACTACCCTGACAACACTTATCCCGACATCTTTACGATGAACGTCTCCTTCCCGGGGCACTATCAATGATGACTGTTTTCAATGTGACTTCAACCAATTGCGATATAGGAAGAGCCAGCGACACTTAATGACGTCACTGATAAACACGACGGTATTATCTCTGCTGTTAAAGGGGTAAAATAAGTATGCAGCGTTGTACACTGTAGTTTACAAAGGCTTCTACATTGTACATCACCGCATACTTACATTACCCACTTAGCTACAGCGATAATACTGACGTATTCCTCAGTGACGTCATTAAGTGCCGCTGGCTTCTTCCTATATTGCGATTGGTTGAAGACGCATTTGACAACAGTCGTCATGGATAGTGCGTCGGGAAGGAGAAGTTCGCCATGAAGATGTCGGGGTAAGTGTTGATGGGGTAGTCAGCATCAATATGCTGTACCAACCCAACCAGGTACAACTAGGTGCAGTCAATGGTTAAACAGTAAGCATAGTCTATAGAAGAAGCAAGACAGCAACATTTCCAAGTTTAGCTTAGAAACTGCAAATGCTGGATAACCAATGGTTGAAATGCAAATACAGGTGTCAGGATAACCAGGTTAGCTGGGGAGCTGAAGCAGGAAAAACTGTTGTCCAGGTAGAACAGAATAAGTGTAGGAACAAGGGGACTGGTAAACCGCCCTTAAACCAACAATGGCTCACATGACTATGGGCATACTGGTGAGATGGAAAGTGTATATATCATGTAGGTTCAGGAGAGATTTGAGTATAATAATGGGACTTTAAATCATATTGTGTTGGCTAAAGTGAGTTGGCATTAAGGACTGGCAGAGATTGGCGGCACCTGTTTACTTTGCTTAAATTCAGACAATCACATATTTGTTCTGTTGTTTAATGTTTAGTTTTACAAGTCACTTCTAGAACTATTACACCATTGTTAATTTGACATGTTATTGAATTTATTGAAAATGATTGTCTATCATTTATTGCAATTCTATTTTTTCCCATTTTGCTAAAACAATACATACAGTATTTTAGCAACGGATGTCTAAATGGGCAGGAGGGTAGTTTGCCACACTCTCTCAAGCTTCTCAATATTAACAGTGCGACTTTCCTTTTAGTTGTTCTCTTCCTCTTGACTTTTTAGTAAACCTTTTTGCACGCTGTATTTTACCTGTCTCTGGAAGTTTACATTGTCAGACTAACATCAGAGATAAAGAGAGGAAAGTTATATAAGGCAAATAAAAAATGCAGTGTAAAACTAGAAAACAGGAGATCATGACACAATAAAGGTGAAGGAATGAAAGCGTTGACAATGTGGCAGAGTCTTTCAGGAAACTCAAAACAACCTGTATTTTAGGTAGCAGGAAACCTTAATCAAAGCTGGCAAGTATGGTACCCCGAGGCTAGAAAAACATATAGCTGATAGTACGAAAATACCTCAGGAATCTCAAATGGGGAATGCAAAGAAACAGGACAAACAGCATCAGACAGAGAGAACATGCGATGAACAGAGGTGAGCTGAATTTAAGCAGCTTGGAATTTCAGAGGAATCGTGCCAAAAAAGCAAAGAGAGTCGTCTGAGTGATGTGAGCACAGAGCAACACAGATTTCTGCAAAGACTTATTAAAAACGAAATGAAAAGCAAACTCGGTGTTCTATTTAGTAATATGTAATGCAAATTCAATTACCAGTATGTGCAAAATAATAGCCGTCTACTGTATAATAAAGCTACATTTAAGGGAAAGTATAGCATATTTATAAGTATAGTTAATGCCATGTTATTTTTCTATAAATGTTCAGTAAACCATATGGGCATAAGTTATTCTGCACAGAGTCTAATTTAATAACATGAATGGAAGCTTATATTGCTTTCTGAGCAAGACAAACGGAAGTAAAATTATTAGCATATTAAAGTAAAATGCACAAACCTTTATAAAAGATAACATAAAGATATATAAACAGATACATATATATTTGGTCATATGTTCTATTTACTATGTTTTAGTCCTGTAGCTTCTGATTTAAATTTTTACATGTCTGCATGAAACTAGCTGGGTAGCTAAAAATATTACGAAGTATTAATATGAGTGTGAATAACCAATGTGCTGGAAGACAGGGCCGGACTGGCCCACCGGGGAGCCGGGGTAATCCCTGGTGGGCCCCAACGCCTGATGGCTCCACCCCGTTTTGCTTAAGGGTATGACCAAAATGCGATCTCCAGGGCCCTCACTGTGCCGCCATCAGGAGGGTACGGGGAAGACTGGTGTAAGGTGTCCGGGCCACAGTTTCCAATTCCACTTATAACAAGCGGAATTGGGCTTGCTTTATTTCCAAGTTGAGGGTTTGTTTTGCTGATTGCGGGTTGCAGGTTTTTGGGCTTAACAATACATGTGTGTCAGAACCTTCATTTTACTGCTTTCCCAGCTATTTCCTCCCTTCCTCTTCATCCTACTTCCTAAAAGGACACTTCGTGTGTCAATCACGCAAATACACGCCCATCCCCTCATGGCTGAAAGTCATGTGAGAAGAGATGGGCTGGGCCATATACTAAGGCAGATTTTGATTGGCTGCTGTGTTGTCAGTTAGTGGCTCACCAGGAAGACGGATCTGCAAAAACATGCTGAAATAAGTGCTGTGTCTGTACGATCGCTGCACTTATAGAGGTAACACTGCTATATAACATCCTCCCCTCCCATTCAGTAAACTGCTCATGTCAGATGACTGCTTTCAGAGCCCTATCTTATACTGTTATATCATGGGGCTGTGTGGTATAGACATACCACTATCCTTGTATACATTATACTCTGTTCATGTATGTCGTGGATCTAGCCTTTTTTACTTGCCAGGGCGATGCTGTGGTGTAATTATAGTTAATTAGAAACTGTGTGTATTTGGGGATGATTATTGAACCTGCAGCCATGTCGGTTTCCCCCATTTCAATAGGGTAATTTATTGCATTTGCTTCTTCTTTTGCCATATCAGTGTAGAAATGTGTCCTCTTGCGTTTATAAAGGTTTTCTAAATAGAGATTCAGTGTAGAAATTAGTGTTATTGAAAAGGACGGTCCCCTGTAAGTTGGGCTTTTTATGATTGGTTTGGGCTTGTTTTTCACTAAGCGGTTGCTTGTTTTTCGTTTCAAAGTTGGCAACCCTGGTCCGGGCTGATTGGGGGCCTGGAGTGACCTGCACGCTGCATAAATTGAATTCAAGTTGTTTTTGTTTTTTTTGCCTGATCGGCTCCCAGTCACTGAAAGCGACGTGCGGTAATGACGTCACCACGCGGCATGCTCTCAGTCAGTGACTAGGAGCTGACGAATCCTGTTAAGAAGAAAAAAGAATTGCAGACTAAGAACGGAGGCATATAAACAAGGTGAGTTAATTAGGGATGGTAAAGAGAGAGGGGATATTAGGACCTTGTGACTTTCAAATGCATGTCTTCGAATATCTAGAAGTGACGATACCTTACTAGGTACAGACTGTGATAAGGAAGGTTGTGTTGCTTTTTTGTCTTGAAGCAATGGCTTTCATAACATATTGATGTTCAATCTAATCTCTAACAGGACTTCTTCATGACTGTGGTCTGAATAGACTCCTTTATAAAGTATAGGCCCTTTAAAACTGTGTTACAGTTTTTATGTACTGGAAAGGTTTTGATGTGAGTGGCGCAGATTGCAGAAATCTAGGAAGTGTTTGATTTGGGAATGATGGTGGAAAAATATTACAAACAAGGAAGCCTTTGTGAACCAGAAGATTACAAAATCATTCAATGTCAGGAAAGCAAATCGAATCAAGGAATGTCTCTCCAAATCATCCTTAGTTTTAGTTAGTAGTTAACTCTGCATTTATTGTTTTTATAAGATCAAAGCACAATTTCTCAAGCAGGTAAAACAAAAAAAAGAAGAAGCTTGTTACCTTCAGCTGGAAGGGGGCCCGTGTAGATCCTCATGTGTCACATAAAAGGCTTAATTCATTGATAGACAAAAGCAAATGGTCTTTATGATTCACATTGACCACGTAACATATATTAGATATACATACAGGGATCTAACTAACATTAGAGCAAAAACTCTCTGGTGAGAGAGTTTACATCATGGACTATTGCTTACACTTATTATTATTATTATTATTATTATTATTATTATTATTATTATTATTATTATGTATAGAGCACAATGTCCATCTCTTCTGCTTGTACTGTGTAAGTTAAAATCTAAGTTGTGTAGCATCCAGGATAGTGTGTCAAGCTAACCTCAATTTTGGAAAACTCGACAATCGTCATCATCGTCATCCATTTATTTATATATTATTATTATTAATTTTTATTTATAAAGCGCTACAAGGCGTCCGCAAAGCCGTACAGAGACAAACAAATTACAATACAATGGGAGACAGCACAGTAAAGTAAACAGTAAGCACAGCAACTCAGTAAGCTCAATGCACAGCTAGAGAGGGCGGGGAAGGGGGAGGATCCGCAAACGACGGGTCCCAAGAAGGAGGCCGCGGAAGACCTCCAGAGGGGGGAGGAGGGAGCAAGAGTGGACGTGGGATGGAGGACCCTCGAGGAGGAGGGCTAAGTAGCTGGAGAGCAGAGTTAGAAGTGGTGGAAACAGGAGGAGAGATGGCCCTGCTCAGAGGAGTGTACAATCTAAGGGGAGGGGTGGACAGACAGAGAGACGCAGGGGAGAGAGGGAGAGTAGGGGGATGGAGGCAGAAGATAAGGTAGGAATTTAAGTGGGAGACAGAAAGGCTTTAAGAAAAATGTGGGTTTTTAGGGCCCGTTTGAAACTGGACAGATTAGGGCAAGTTCTGATGGAGGGAGGGAGCTTGTTCCAGTGGAGTGGGATATAGCGCCACTAATTCCGCAGAGCTGTATAGAGAACTTGCTCACATCAGTCTCTGACCCATTGGAGCTTACAACCTAAATCCCCTAACATACACACAGACCAAGAGAGACTAAGGGCAATTTAATAGCTACCAATTAACCTATAAGTATGTTTTTGGAGTGTGGGAGTAAACCGAAGCACCCGGAGGAAACCCACGCAAACACGGGGAGAACATACATACTCCACACAGATAAGGCCATGGTCGGGAATTGAACTGCCCCCAGTGCTGTGAGGCAGAAGTGCTAACCACTAAACCACCATCAGGCAGAAGACTACAAAAACCATGGAACAGGGCAGAGGAAGTAGCGTTTGATGTGTCATAACAATAATTGGGGGCACTTATGTGAGGCATAAAGTGAATTGGGGCACTTATACAAGGCATAGCATTAATTGGGGGCGTTTATGTGTGGCATAACATTAACATAAAATTTATTTATAATTGCAACTTTATGGACTAACAAGTAGTTCATATATGAGGGACTACTTATTTATAACTAAATCAGGCTTTATATTATTTGCAGAATCCATCATATCTATATAAAGAGCAAAAGTCACACACAGCAATTTTAATATCACTTTTTATTTTTTTCACTTGTCACAATAAATTTTGCTGCTTTTAACAAATAGATATTTTTATCTATGATAGTAAATAAAGGTGCATTTTAACTTTGTTGTTCTGGTCCTTGATATTAAAACACACATATCATTTATGTCAGGACTGTTATCATTTATGTCAGGACTGTTATCATTTATGTCAGGACTGTTCTGTGCACCTTTGTAGAGCCAGCAAATTTTTTTTCTTTTCTTGTACAATTCTAGCTGACTGGTTACACCTCTGCTTTAATTCATGATATAAACTACCTGAGTATCTAGAAAATGTAATATATTAATATATTCTATATTGAGATAACAGTCTATCTACCAATATTAGTGCAACATTTTTTCTTTTTGATATTCACTCAGCCAATCAGAGCACAGACACGCCCCCTACCCATACTGCCATTTAGGAAGCTGGAGGCTGCACTGCAGGAAAATGTAAGTGCATAAGAGTTTGTGTCTGTGTGTATGAGAAATGTATTAGTGTGTGTCAGTGTGTATGAGAACTGTATTAGTGTGTGTCCATGCACTTGGTATATAGAAAAAGAGGGATTATACCGCTGACTTAGTTAATTTTAAAAATATTCTTTAAAGGTCTGACTGAAAATATGCATAGTGAGAGGTGTAAAAATGTTGCTACAAAGTCCATCATATTACCCAGTTAGGATCACTCCATTTCTCCAAAATACTATTACTTATAGTTTTATTAAGTCTTAAGAAAGGGGACTCTATTTGTTTCCCTTAAAATTGATCTAATGAAAAAATCAAACGATTAATGCATAAACATATTTTAATTTTAGGACTTTAACTAGTGTCTTTAATGGTTTTATGAAGTCTGCTTGCAGAGCTCACATTTTTTACAGTTCCATTGTTTTTTTTCTCTTCCGTAGAATTTCTTTATCTCGTCCAGAGATTTTCCTGTCGATGTTATAATAACCCACAATAGTGTGTGTCCCTGTATATGAGCAATATATTAGTGTGTGTCCGTGTGTTGCTATTGATGTAACATCTGGGCTGGTTTGGAAGAGGGGGGGGGGGCTAGAGTGTTCACTCATGGCCCATCTTTTCATATTTCTTGTACCTATCCGTTTTTCTCAAACAGGAGCCCAACATTCCAGGATGGAGACAAGCAGCTACTGAGATTAAGACACCAGGAAGTGAAAACTGAAAGAACAGGTAGGAGAGAGCAGGATAGCTGCTAACTGTTCTGATGGGACAGTCTTGATTTTGGGTTACTGTTCCGCTTTGTACCGATCTAGGGTCTGGGTCCCAGATTGTACACTTTTTGCATACATTGCATCCTTATATGCTAAAATATGGCACTAACCATGGTCTCGGTGGGCTGACCATGCCCCCTCTGGTCACACACTCAGGTGGCTGGCCACACCCCCTGGGGTGGGCCCCTACCATGACATCCCCCGGTGGGCCCTTCATGTCCCAGTCCGACACTGCTGGTAGGAGCATGACAACAAAGATTTTTCCTGTGACATAATTAAACTCTGGAAAGTTTGCCAGTTTTTTAGGCAGAGTCCTGAAATTTTACCTTAGATAAATGTTACAGAATCAAAAGACACCGGAAAGCCCACACCAACAACTAATTGAAATAATGTCTACAGCATTATAGTAGGAAGTAAAACAGAGGGATGGTCATAGCTTTATACATGACTTTGTATGTGTGGTATGTCTGTTAATAACTTTACATTAAAATTAGCCTCTCATTGAGGCTATGCAATAAGTGTATATATTTTTTAAAACACATAAATCAATTATATCAATTATATTATATTTAAGTTTATATTTCAATACTTGGTAGCATTTTTGTTTTAGTCATTGATTAAAAGATATGTAATTTTGTTATAATTTCACATTGAAAAGTACCTATATCCTTTGAAATGGGTCCTCCTTTGTTAACTAGAGTCCCCACACCCTTCAGTTAACCAGGGCAGGATGTAGTTAGTTGGGCAAGCTAATCAAGAGGCCTGATAAGAGAGGGCAGCCAGGCCTGAAACCCTGTGGGGCCGGGTCTCTGGGGGGCCCAGCAGTCCCAATCTAGTTAAAGCAATGAGTGGGCACCGCACGACCCCACGGATGTCCAGCTTGTTGCCGGGGAGAGAACAGTGCAACTAGTAATAGCCAACCTCAGGCATGACACAGCAACAGTGAGATGATGGATGATTAAGGAGACAGAGTTGATTATGGAAGCTGCTCAACAGAGTCCCCAAACTATTGTATGTACCAGGAAAATTGAAGTGTGATTGTGCATGCGGGGGTCAAAAATATCTGAAAAAGGAGCAAGAGTTAAAGCAATTAAGCCACAGATGGAAAATTTCATACTGAAACTGAACATATTCTAGCATAACTAATAAATATACATAGTAGGACTGGTTCATTAATGAAAGTAAACAAAAAAGAGTTACTTTGCACCAGGGTAAAACCATGTTGCATTAGAGGGGGGTTGTAACTTTAAAATGTGGGGACAGATTTATAGTTGGGATAGGGCATGTCCTAGATCAACTTTAAATTTCAGTGTGAAAATAAAGCTATCAAGCATTTGTGTTCTACGTGAAAAAACAGCCAGTATTTATCTTATGTGCAAAATAATAAACTAATTTTCCCCCTTTGCAATGTATCATGGTTTGTCCAGTAGAAAACATATTCCTTTTTTTGCCTTACTTTCCTTAATGAATCAGGTCCAGTATATACCATACATACCATACAGTACATAACACATGATGGTCATGTTTAGGAGTGTAATAAAATATTGCTTTTCTGAAAGCTGGAAATAAGCTGGTGAATAAGGGGAGAATAGGCAGGAAGTGTGTAGTATTTTAAGTCACATTGTTCCTACAATTATACAAAGATGAATAAGAAAACATGATGTTATTACATAGAATTCCATGACTGTCAGAGTCTATAGCCAAGATCCCATTGTGGCAAGACCTTGGGAAAGGAGACAACAAATTTAAATCGGGTCAGTTGCTTAGACCTTCGGGATGCAGTACAGCTGGAAAAACTCTGAACCGATAATTAGTTAGGGCTGGTAATCAAGTGTAACAGGTGCCGGTTAATGAAGCAAGACAGGGAATCTGCTGTGACCTGCCTGTCTTTCATTGGGCTAAGGAACCTAATGCCAAGATCAGTCTTGATTACGCATCCGTTATCCGACACTACACTGCTTAATACTCTGTGAGAGCAATGGACTGGATACATTATTAATTTTTCATCAAATATATACCATTTTACACAGTTCTGTACACATATGTTTTCAGGCTCACATTCTCTGCGCTTAGAAGCTAAAGTGAAGGTTAGAGAAATAAACATGTCAAAGGTCACGAAGTTCCAACTCCGGGATTCCAACTGGGGTCTAGCAAGTTTCTCATTATATCTTAACCACCGTGCCACTGCTTACTCAGTACAAATCCTATGGGAACTCTCTTATCACTTTAGTAATATTTTTAACAAGTCAATGAATGCTACCTCCTCGCTTCCAAGATGTCATTTCTTTTCCTTCCATTGTTTGAAATAAATATGCAGAACATCTATTAAACATGTACATATTTTTGTGCCATAGAATATTAATTAAAGCTTTGTTTGAGAACAGCGTGACACTCCAGAAAGGAAAAAAAAAATCTAATAATTCCACTTCTTCTCAGATTAGTCAAATAAAGAGTGGAAATTTATCTCATAATACAAAAATGAGTTCTCATTCAACTAAGGGCAAAATGTATGTTAATAAAAGTTTCACTTGCAAATCATTCATATGTTATTTGCATTTAAGGATTTCTTACATCAGATTTAAGTTATTATTTGACTTCAAACAATACATAGCTGTGACTTTTTGAGGTCATGTTTGTCCATTGAGTCTGGTGGGAAAGCTAGGAAGGCTTAATATTGCCTAAATAAATACAGTATATTTTTTTAAAGGTAGACAATAGATGGGAATATAAATTGCAATGTCATATATATTGCAATTCCATATAGATTGCAATTAATTTTGTGTACAGACATGCTTGCTACAACTTGGAAAACCAACAACCTCTCCAGTAAGGTATGTTCTGCCTGTTGCTAATTCCCCAAGTGTCTGTGGATTGGTAATGAGATCCACAGAGACTAAATTTAAGATTTACGGACTGCAAGAAGCCAGAGGAAACCACTTAGACATTCTCACCTTTTGTTAAAAAAATATTATACCTCGGTGTTTCCCTATGGAGAAATGTGTTGTATTGCTGGAAGGTAAAAATAACAGATTGAATGTAAAATGTTATTGAGGATCAACATTGGATCTTTGCAAATGATATCCAAACATAATATGATTTTTGTAGAAAATCAATATTAACTTTTTATTAGTGACACAAATTAACTATTTGACCTTATGTATACATATAAGAAAAGACAAATGATAATGTTGCACAGGTAGACATTCCCAGAAGGGGTATAGGCTAGAAACCTATACCAATACTAACCTAGTGTTTGGAAGACTGTAGACTGCAAGCTTGGAATACTCATGTGGTGTCAAATAAGAAACTGGTCTCAAGAGGATGGGGGACTGCAAGCTTGGACTCATGTGCATCAAATCGGAAGCTGCTTTAAAGAGAATTGAAGACTATAAGCCTGGACTTACAAGTATCAAACCGGAAGCTGGTCTAAAGAGGATTGGAGACTATATACCTGGACTACTTATGTGCATCAAACAAGAAGTTGGTGTAAAGAGGACTGGAGGCTACAAGCCTGGACTCACATGCATCATATGGGAAGCTGGTCTAAAGAGGACTGGATACTGTAAGCCTTGACTACTTATGTGCATCAAACAGGAAGCTGGTCTAAAGAGGACTCGAGACTACAAGCCTTGACTACTTATGTGGTGTCAAATAGGAAGCTGGTCTAAAGAGGACTGGAGACTACAAGCCTTGACTACTTATGTGGTGTCAAATAGGAAGCTAGTCTAAAGAGGATTAGAGGCTACAAGCCTGGACTCATGTGTATCAAACAGGAAGCTGGTCTAAAGAGGACTGGAGACTATAAGCCTGGACTCACATGCATCAAACAGGAAGCTGGTCTAAAGAGGACTGGAGACTACAAGCCTTGACTACTCATGTGGTGTCAAATAGGAAGCTTGTCTAAAGATGACTGAAGACTACAAGCCTGGACTCATGTGTATCAAAAAGGAAGCTGGTCTCAAGAGGACTGGAGACTACAAGCTTTGACTACTCATGTGAGGTCAGCTGGTCTCAGAAGGATTGAAACCTAGAGGACTAGTTCAATCATGTGATCTCTTGCTCACAGAAGGCCTAGATACTACAACCCTGGACTATTCAGGGGACATCAAACACAAAGGTGTTCATAGGCTTTCTGCTGCCTGAGTAACATGAAATATTTAGTCTGGTGCTCCACTTGGGTGTCCAGCTATGTATGTATACTGAATATCCACTTAACATTCAAAATAAAAAAAGGAACACAGAACTTGAGTGTATATCCGAGTGTATTCAAATACAAGCAGATCTCAATATACGTTTTCTTTTGAATGCGGGTATAAGTACACTTTGGCTAAATGTTGCTTGCTGTATGTAGACAGACAGAATAATCTGCAGTATACGCCCAAGCATCTCTTCACTGAAAGGTCACATCAGAATGCATGCACAATTGCACAATGTTTTTATAGAACAATTGAACAACTATTAATATTATAATCATTAATACAAATATTTGTAAATGTTGAACTTTTTTAAACAGTAAATACATAAATCAGGATGTTCTATGCATACTACACATACAATGCATTTTTTTATAGTCTATCTTCTAGCATACACATGTCCTGAGCTATCTAGAGGCAGTCATCATTATCACAGTCCCTGGCACTTACACCTGCCCTGGAGCTGGTGCAAATGATACAGCTTAAAAACACACACTTTAGAGGGGCGTGGTTTGGACGCCATATCAACCAGACGTGTGCGCTGCGGGCTCCATGACAATCGAGGTGGATTTCCATGACTGGGCACCCAGATTCATCCTCCTCTCAGCCTCTCACAATGCATTGATAGAGGCTCACAAAGTTATGCGCCAAGAGTTTGACTCATGTAAAGATAAAATGGCAGATTTTGAAGACCATTCCCGGCGCAATAATATAAAAATTAGAGGTATCCCAGAATCTGTAACCAACTCAGATCTTCTTTCTTAATTTATGGCCCTCTTTATGAGCTACTGCCTAAAGCTTCAGATCAAGACCTCCTCATTGATAGGGTTCATCGTTTATCCAAACCAAGAGAGTTCACTGGATCAGCGCCCAGGGACACACTTCTCCGAATACACTTTTTTCATATTAAAGAACTGCTCCTGAGATCAGCTAGAGCCACATAACATACAGATATACTTATGGACCTACAAATGTTCCCAAACTTTTCTGCAGCAACTATACTTAAGAGGCGCTCCTTCCATGCTCCGAGCTAGGGATATTCCCTTATCAATGGGGGTTTCTGGTGAGGCTTATTGTACAGATGAACAACTCTACACATGTCATCGGTACTCCTGAAGAGGGGGTCCAGCTGTTAAAAGGATGGGATATCATTTGTACCTCTAGTTCCTCTTAAGCGCAGTCTCAGATCCAGCCAGATCGGTCGACAGTGGTTAATGCCTGAACTAGGACTGGAGCAGATTTGTCTTTGTTTTCTTCTGTTTTCTTACAGGTATAGGCGGTCCATTTTGGAGAGATCCACTCCTGTGAATCCCAGTTGACCCACATCATGCATTACTGCCTATCCGAGTATTGTGAACATTGAAACCTATACTTATATCGGGAGAATAGCAGAGACATCAGCCAGTCTGTTCCTTTTGTTTAGGTATTATCCATCATAATGATGTTGGGCTTCTTATTCCTAATGTTGCACTAAGTTTTATAGGTTTTGATGTTTGCTAGGTCCCTGGGCCCTGTTGCTCCCTGGGACCTTATATTATCACTTTATGCATGGGGCTTTGTGTGGTGGCTTTAGAGAATAAATTGAGCAGATGGGAATATGCTTATGCAGGTAATATTCTGATATCTCAGACTCTCCTATTCCACCCCTCCCGGTTTCGGCAGGCCCGCCGAACGACCCTTTCTATAGATGCCGCCACACCTGCTCCTATCGCTGTTTTGGCCTGATTTTTGAGTAGTATTTATCTACCATGTTTTCGTTTACTGTTATACTCTGTATGCTCTCTGGGATTCCTCTCCGCACTCCAGGGGGTAAATGTATCAAACTGAGAGTTTTCCGGCGGGTTTGAAAAGCCAATCAGATTCTAGCTATCATTTATTTAGTACATTCTACAAAATGATAGCTAGAATCTCATTGGTTGCTATAAGCAACATCTCCACTTTTCAAACCCGCCGGAAAACTCTCAGCTTGAGAACCATGCTGAGCTGTTAATGCTGTCTCTGGACGTGGAGAAAGCATTTGACAGATTGCACTGGGACTATATGAATCAGGTGTTACTCAAATTTGACTTTCAGGGGGCCATCCTACAGGCAATCATGGCACTCTATCGTGGTCCATCTGCCAAGGTCTTTAGTAACGGGTTTCTTTCTGATTCATTTCCCATTTCCAATGGGACAAGACAGGGGTGCCCTCTCTCACCCCTTATTTATGTTATGGCAATTTAGCCCCTGGCTGAACACTTGCATAGATCAAATTCTTGTAAGGGCTTTAGTCTCGGGGGGTCTTGTCACAGCATGTGCCTTTTTTGAGGATGACATCCTATTATTCATCTCAGAGCCAGACCGATTCATGTACCCTTGGACATGGTGGCCCGCCTAAAATCTAAATTTAAATATGTATGGAAGGAAAAAAACAATTTCAAACTTAGCAAAACATGTCCCCGATAACCTTTCAGGTATAATTAAAGTTAATTATCCTCCATTATTAAACCAACTACAAAAGCTTTCTACTTCATAGATAACATTTGAGGTTTCATGGTTTGGCCGGATAGCGGCATTTAAACTGATCCTTCTCCCCAAATTATTTACCTATTCAGAACTATCCCATACATTCTGCCTATATCTGGAAAGGCCGTCCATCTAGACTGTCGTATACCCATATGACTCTATTCAAAACATGTGAAGGATTAGCCTTACCCGATCTGATTAGATACCAAGAAGCCTGCATCCTATCTCAAATTAGAGTTTGGTCTCTCCCGAACTCCCAAAACCCTTGGGTGGACCTGGAACGGCTCTATACACTGTGTATCCAATTGCAGATATGATTTGGATTCCCAAATACCTGAGACCTCTCTCTCCTGACTCCCAAATGTCTTTGGTGGATGCGCTGAGAATTTGGGACAGAAACATAGGGTCTTCTACAAACCTCACTCTTCCAACTAACAATATCTCCCTCCTCACAGTATCTTTGTTACTTCTTGACTTTGATATTTCAGGTTGGGTGCATGCAGGTCTCTCCTAGCTTGCCAATCTATTTGGTTCTGGGGGCCACTGCTCTTTTGGACAGTTGCAGGATACATATGCTCTTACTTCTAAGGATTTTTATATATACCTGCGGCTGCAGCATTGGATCGGGGACCTTCACCGTCAAAATGGTCTACTTCGTCCTCCTTTCCCTCTTCTCTACACTAAACTGACTAAGGGTAACAACAATGGTGGAATCATTTTTTGGTATCAATATTTATCTTCCATGTCCACCATCCCTAAATACACCTCTCAATTTAAATGGGAATCAGATCTCACCATCTCCCTCTCTCCGGTTTAGTGGGAAATCATATATGGCAATCTGTCTACTGTTTCTAAGTGTACCAACCATATAGAGATGCAATATAAATTGTTGTATCCTACTTGCCTAACCCAGACTTGCCTCCAGAAGATTTGGTCTAATCACTCAAACCAGTGTTGGCGCAATTGTGGAGCTGTGAGAGATCTTATTCATGTTTTTTGGTTGTGCCCTGTCATCCAGCCCCTTTGGCAAGAGATCTTTGACCTACCCCAGAGTGTTACATCAATATTCTTAGAGCTGTCATCTCTCTTCTTCATTTATATCCTATGCAATTTCCAAAACACCACCGTTATTTATGGGGTCATATCATGGTAGTCACTAAGGCGGTGATTGCACAATTCTGGAAACAGCCACCTCCCATATTCTACATAAGGTCATTGCGAAGATACATTTTAGTTTTCATATGGAAACACTAGATGCCCCATACTCCATGTCACCATCCTCTCCAATTGTTAAGTGGATGTCATGGCACAAATTTTCAACTGATGGCGAGGGCTCCAAATTAATCTACCCTATAGAAACGTATACCCCTCTAACTCCTGATTCAGACGATCTCTCTCAAGCTCCTGATTGAATATTCAATATTTTTACTATCTCTTCCCCTTCTGGAGACAATGCCGATATATGTATACACATATGCTGTGGGGTTTGACTGCAATGTTATGTCTTCTTCACATTATGTACCCCCCCTCTCCCCCCTTTTCCTTTTTGTACCCACCTATCCTATACTTTTGAAACCTTAATAAAAACTATTAATGTTAAAAATAAAAAAAAAGTACTGTAGTTACTGTAGTGTGCCGAATCTGCATTGGCACACCCTTAGCACACCCTTACTGTACATTACCTATGTTCATCCTCCCCTTCCCTCCCCCGTTCCTCTCTTCAAGTCATAGGAACCCGTTAGTGTCAATTGAGTTCAGACATAAATTGCATGTAGTTTCGTTCATTGGTTTAAGATCCACTTCTGAACATGCACAGAGCTATTTCACGCATGATACAGCATGCAAAAGGACTTACATCCAAAGGTGAATCAGGCCCAGAAGTTAAAGAGTCAAAAGGCCCGATTCATTAGGGAAAGTTAAGCAAAAGTAAGCAAGTAAGGCAAAGCATTGTTGCACTAGAGGGGCAGGTACAGATTTATATCTGGGGTAGGGCATGTCCTAGATCAACTCTAGATTTCAGTGTACAAATAAGCTACCAAGTATTTTCCTGCTACATGAAAAAACAGCCAGTATTTTACTTATGTGCAAAATAAGAAACTAATTTGCACCACTGCAACATGGTTTTGTTCTGAAAACTTGAGTAAGAAAACGTACTCAATTTTTCGCTTAACTTTCCTTAATGAATCAGGCCCAAGAGCTTGGTGTGATTCACAGACAAAAACAGTGGGACTCATGCAGAGTTGAATGCACATCTATTGCCAGGGTTTTGTACACTTTATATTGACATCTTCTTAAAATTGGAAAGTAGAATTGGGGAGCCAAAGTTAAGTCAGGGGATTGTTCATAATTGTGATTGAAATAGACATGGATGCAGAGGCAGATACAGGAGGCGTTTCTCTTGCAGGTGCTGGTAGACTGGTGCACATAATCAGCACTATTTAACTGCTTCCGATTTGCCCCTTCTGATTACCCAGCTGATAGTACTTAAATCATTAGCACGGCAGCTATATATGAAGCTGTGGGCATCTATTAGTATTACTGTTTTTCCACTCCTGTGCTAAGGAGACTACAGCGCATCGGGGAAGGACTGCAGTGAAAGTGCTCAGCAGCACTGATCGAGCTGGGGGCGCCCCCGCCCCCGACCGATCAATACTGCTGCTGAGCACTTTCAAGGGCCCCCTGGATGCCACAGGCTCCTGGGCTGTAGCCCAGTTAGCCCTATGGTTAATCCGGCCCTGGTGAAGGGTGTAGGTGCCAGCCACATATGCGCCTACCACTTGTTCTGGGTATCTTCATCTAGCTCTGTGCCTCTAATCTCTGGGCTCTGGGGACGGGAAAGAAAATCAGTTTTACTGTTGGAGGTCGCAGGTATAACAATACAGTTCACTTCATTGTTGTTTTAATAAATGAGCGATATACCATTTTTCAGTATAGTCCAATCCTTTATTGAACACCTCCAGAACATTAGTTGCAAGTAGTCAATGTAGAATATCCCCCAGAAAACACGCAAGAGCTGACACTCCATAACTTAGAGATAATCACTCTCACTCTTGACCTCTACATTGCTCTTTAGGCTGATCTCCTAGCATCAGGTTATTTCCGCATCACTTGGGTGGTCTTTGTCCCTCTCTATCTAGACATAGGCATCATACAGGTTATACAGGCTCTATTATTATGCTCTGGCTCCCTGGATTCACAGTCTTCCTCAACAAGTTGACTCATGGGTTTCAGGCTTGGCACACTAATGCACACAAATTCACTCAATGACTCTGCAGCTCCTCATGGCTTTCTCTAGTACCTCTTAACTGTAGTTCTTTCTTTTTTGTCATTCCCCAGTTGACTATCAGACAAGGTCAACACTATCACGATAGGCTTATATTGGAACCTCTACACTAGTCATAGAAGAGCCTCCCCAGAGTTTAGTTAGGGTAGGACATCAGACTACTTGAACTCAAACTTTTGCGTCAATCTCTATATCAACCTGCAGGGGTCCTAATAGACATACTCAACGCTACATGGCAATTTTAAATCCTCCAATCCCATCACATCCGCCCAATCCCCTCTCCCAGGGATGTATTATCTATTATCTATTGACTATGTGGCATAACCCACTACAGCTATTTCATAAGTGTACTTGTTAATGTTCTCTATAGCCATGAATTTTTTATTTAGATTTTTTTTTATTCCATTTAAAGAACAACTCCACACTAAACTAAAACATTTCGGTGGAGTTCAATGAGTTAATATAAAAAAAAAAATTGAGCTTACTATAGATGCACCATTTGTTGAAACGACAGTGGTCCCTGCTGTCTTTCCCCACAATCCTCTCCTCTTACCATGGCAGCTGTTTAAAATAAACCAAGCAGATGTAAAAGTTTTGTGATTCCTATTCATGCAAACTCTTCTTTTATTTCTCTGTACATAGTAATTTGTTTATTAATGTATACAGTATATATGATAAATAATTAAAATCTCTTAAATGTATTATTCAGATTTTATGCAGATTTCAATAACTTGGTTCTGCATTGAAAAAACTCTGCAGGGTAATTGTACCAAAAAATATAGTATATACAGTATATATATAATATACAGAAAGCTACATAGAAAAGAAGCAGTTTTTATTGTATAATATATATAATGTATAATATGGACCATTTACCACTCCGATTCAGCATTAATGTCTGGTCTGTAAAGCATGCATGAAAACACAAGTGTGTTAACAAGCCCCTTTAGTAAGTTTAGCATGGTTGAAAACTGGATGTAAACAATCCTTAATGATTATTAATGGATATGAAATATAAATGGACTCGCACCTTGTAGGTTACATTTTTTTCTTGGGCAAAAAAATTATAATTTAGTTTAGTATTTACTAGATGATAGGGAGCTATAAAGTAAATTATACACTTACACCAATGGTACATAATGGAACCTTGAAAGCACAGCTAATGTTCAATGGAACGTTTATCTTCTCTCTCTTAGCACAGTGATTGCAACGCACGTTAACACTCCTGAATCTTTGTACTGCTTCAGCAAGTTGTATAATGCAATCATGGTCAAATTGTCCAGGTATTACGATAGCCCACCCCATGCTACTTTACCACTTCTTACTTTACCCTTTTTTACAAGATCCATGAAAATTCCTGAATTAGCTTTCATACTTTCACTTTGCAGTATGATACAAATGTAGGGGAATTTGCGTTATACTAGACTGCAAACCCTTTGGTGTAATACATTTATGTTAAATGAATTGTCGATAGCATCCTTAGTGCTGGTATAGTTAAGGTTTAACTCAATTCTTTTTCAGATGCTAATAACTTTGGTATACTGTAAACAAACTACGTGAAAATAGGCATGCCGAGAGATACTAGTAAAAAAACACATTTCAAGTTGGCCGGTGGTCTGTTTCCTTTGTGTAACATACACATTTTCCCAGCATAGTAATGGCTTGTTGACATAATTGCGATTCATCTAGACATAGATGCAGAAGCAGAAACACCCGTCAGGAGGAGTATCTCTTGCAGATGCTGGAGGGTTGGTGATGATGACTATCAGCCGCACTATCTAGCTGCTTCTGATTGTCTGTTTGCAATTTGACCTCTATATACTCCAATAATTTGCATTGCGGCTATAAAATTGAAAAAATTAGCGGAAGTCTGTTTGCTCTACTTAATTGTCATTTCCTTACAGGCTGCTTCAGGTATTTATAGAGGTTCAACTGGAAGTGGGCTGTGCTAATGAATTACAGTGGTACCCATTTAATTAAGTAGCATTTTTTTTTTTTGTGCGGGCTTTTTTGCCCAGTATGCATATGACTTATTGCATCAAGTGTCTGTGTGGGTGAAAAATATAGTTACTTCTGATTGGACGAACAGGATGGATCAGAGAATCCTTGCAGAATGCATTCTACCTACAGTAAGTCACCTAATTATATGCTCAAATACAAAAATAAGTTTTGTGTTGTAGGATGAAATATTCTAATGACCTTGAATGGGTGGCAGCAGTGATAAAATATACAAATGGGACACATGAAAGGCACACTAATCCCATGACTTATTTAATTATTAACTAGGGATCCAAGGACCATCATCATCATCATCATCATTTATTTATATAGCGCCAACATATTCCGTAGCGCTTTACAATTGGGGACAAACATAATAAACAAACTGGGTAAAACAGACAAAGAGGTGAAAAGGTCCTGCTCGCAAGCTTACAATCTATGGGACAATGGGAGATTGACAAATGAGGTTAAGTCTACATTTTGCATTTTGACCCAGCCAGACTGCAAAGGTAAAAGTGACTCATAAGCTAAATGAACCCGTCACACAACAATTTTGGTCAGGGGGCAGCCGTCCCGCGTGAAACTGTGTAACAGGCTAAAGGTAGCGAGGTTAAGAGGGTGGCAGAGGAATATTATAAGCTTGTCTGAAGAGGTGGGTTTTCAGAGAACGCTTGAAAGTTTGTAGACCAGAGGAGAGTCTTACTGTGCGAGGGAGAGAATTCCATAGAGTGGGTGCAGCCCGAAAAAAGCCCTGTAACCGGGAATGGGAGGATGTAATGAGGGTGGATGAGAGACGCAGATACCAGTATCTTAAGAGAAAATTGGTAATTAATTAAGTTGTGGACCAAATGTAAAGGTAAAGATAGAGATGTGTTTAGCCATTCCTCAGCCTGGTGTGGTCATGTAAATGGCATCCCTCTACCCTCTACCATCACTACAAGCTACCATAAACATTTAGATATAAATTGTGTGAATGTTAAAACGTAAGTATTTTCAGATTGAACATGATTAAGTCCACAAACAAAGGCAAATCATCTTGACTTACTATACTAACACACTTGAAAAGAGGTGCTTGAAGATTTTCATCCATTTATCACCAGTTCGAAGTTCTTGAACATGTTCGTGGTACAATTTTTAATACATGCTGTTTCAATGTTGCGGTTGTGGGTTACGTCACAGTTTACATTTGAGGTTCGTTGGTCAAGGTCCACATTCACGTTCAAGGTCCCCCATTCACAGTTTCATCAACAGGACAGGTCTGTGCTCTCAATACTAATATATGCTGCCAGTAAGATTATGAAACAGATATAGAAGGTGTAACTACGGTGCACAAATTATAATATGTAAGCTGTGTAATTGGAAATTGATCAAATTCTAGCCCCAGATTGGAATCAGACAAAAATTGTCAATGTATAGTGTGTAAATGTGGTTTCAGTGCACAGATTAATATAACAAATATTCATAAACAGATGATAAATGAAGCGCAAGTCTAAATAAGTGGTTTTCTTCTGTAAACTAAAACATGAAGATAGACCTTTTTGATCTAAACTTTATTTAAAATATTCTGGAAAGAGATAATTATAGAGAAAAGAGTATAACGTAGTTAATGTAGGAAAAAAAGAGTTTATTTAAAAATCTAATAAAAAATAATAAATCTTTAAAGTCCAAAAGGAAAATATACACTTCATATGCAAATTTGCACTTAGTACATCTGCACAGTTTGACAGCTGGTAGTGTGTTCACAGATATTAAATAGAGTCATTGCATATGCAGAGTATATTAAACGGGTTGGGTAGGTTATTCCGACAACAGTCTTACCGACAGTGACTATATAGACAAACAAATTCCGATTAGTAGAACTGCGACAATGATTAAATGCAGACTTACATGGACAACTCTAAATTTAAAGCTGCAACGACAGGACCCGGCCCCTAACCCTTAGATTAAATGGTTGAGTTGCCGGGTCCTGTCATTGCCACTTAAAATTTAGAAATGTCCATGTCGCTCTGTTTTGTGACGTACAATTCAAGTGCCGGCATGCAATATCTTTGCAATTTCTAGCAATCTATATGGAGAGTCATCAGAAATATCCATTGTGTGTTTTTATGTAAGTCTGCAATTAATCATTGTCGCAGTTCTACTAATCAGAACTTGTTTGCCTATATGGTCGCTGTCGGTAAGACTGTTGTCGCAATAGCAAGTACCACCGATATCATAGATAAAAACTTTTACCCTGACTCTCCCTACTCTGTTTCGGCTGTGTCACCGTTGGCACGGCAGTTTGGTCTTATGGTGTAGTGCAGTATCTTAGTTGGTGTGTGAAACAGGTGGAACACAGTTGAAATGCTCAATTCCACTCCCGCCTTAAGTTTGGCAGCTGATGTGGTTCACTCTCACACTGTTCTCAACTACATCAACCGCAATTACATGGACACACCCTTGCTGCTGCCTGACTCTTACTTTCCTGTTCCACCTCTCCAATCACACGGAGTTGTAAGTGTAAGGTTATTTTTATGTACGCGCAGAAAGAAATTCGTAGTTTACATTAAAAAAATAGACGTGCATAGATATCTATAAGTGCCCCAGCGTGCGCCATATATTTATATTTGCACAAAAAAATATGCACTGCTCACCCCCATTTTTTCTTGTTCGTAAATGTCCCCCAGTTTTGTTCTTTGTGTATCACCTTATATAGTAGGCTTTTGCAAGCTTTCAGTACATATTAATCATAACTTTTTTTGAGGTCTGGGTGCGATTTATTCCTTTTAAGTGCAGCACAAAGAACAGAGTGTCACAGAAGCTGAGGTAATGCAATATTTCATCTGAAAACACGGATTTAACGTAAAAAGACATTTTTCTGGAGGTGAGTTTTTAATTTGAGTTTTGAAGCCAGAAATGCGCCCGTCTGTATAAAAGCTCATATTAACGTGACCTCTACAGAGGAGAATTATTTCAGGGTCACAGGGAGAGAGGAACTGGAACAATTTCCAACTAACATTTTTCAAAAGGAGACTGAACAAATCTGTCTGACTATTATATTTATTATTTCAAACTTTCATGTGAAACAAAACCGTGCTCTTTTAACACTAGCACACATCTTATCCAAGCATAACTGCATTTACATAGTGATTAGAAAGTGTACCGGGGATACTGGATTCTGTTTGAGCCACACAGGCATCTGTTACTCCAGATTGTCCATATAGCTCAATCTGGCAAGACAGCGTTCTGCTCATATCCACTAATTGACTCGAATGTTTACATATATGACATAGAACTGGCCAAGCAGTGAGTTTTTCCTGGAAAGTGGTATAACTGGCAATAAAATAAAATGCCCAATATATATTTAGGTGGAAAATCGTGAATTTATATCATAAAGGCTGAATGTTTAATACGTTTTTTTAAAAAATTGAGTCCCATCCAAAATTGTAAATGGTCCCCTTTGCTCCCTATTCCTCATTAACAATTCCTTTGTTTCATGTGGCTACCACAGATTGCCCTCACTAGCAATGCTCAGCAAACATTGTTTATACATTAGTAGTGGCCTTGATTTCCAGGGCAAAACATAGAAATACTAATGCCAATTCTAGAAAAAAAAAAATATCAACACCTTTCACATTTTGCACACAGCAATCATTATATTGTGTGAACTGAGCATTAACAGTGAACTCCAATTATGTCACTGAACAGTGAGGTCAAGTGATGGAGGCTATGTAGTGTTAGCCTCCTAGAATTTCCTGAGGCCCAGGTATAGTCGCTGTTGTCATCTGTGTCAATAAACCATTAACACCATCAATGCTCAGTTCATAGCATACATAGAATACCCCTACACATTATATCATACTTACCATTTCTTTATGATTCCCCTTCGGGAGATCCCGGAAGGGAGGGGACGTGTGAGTGCGGAAGGGACCCGGAAATTGGGAGTCTCCTTGACATTCGGAGAAAGTGGGCAAGTATACATGATATTGTTAAGTGAAGCCATTAAGCTGAGTGCACTTAAAAGCATTGGTTTAGGAGTTTCAGGCCCTTATCCTTTTGAGGTTAAAGTTTTATGATATCCAGCCAATAGGATCCATGGGGAGTGGCATAGTCTCTTTACATTACTTCCCATGGAATGCTGAGTCTTTTCTTCCTGCACTCTCTCGGATACCTTCCCTCCCACTCAGCTAGATGTGGTAATGTTGTTGTTTAACAATCTTTTGTTACAGAGGAGGCGCAGTTAGTAGGAGAGTAGTGCAGTCAGTGACTAATCACAATGGTGTTCATGCTATTTGGCTGCACGTCACTGCCCCTTTCGAACTAACATCACTCTTGATCCTTCCACGTGGAGTATCCCTTTGTGTGTTTTGTGTGGCCGTCAATGTCGAGTCCAGAAGGGAGCCGTCACGCTGATGCCTGTTTTAGCACCGGCCAATGTTAAGGGATTATTCCTTGGTGTAGCTTTAATGCCATCTTGGCATTGCACTATTTGGTTAAATGATAGTTTGTCAGCTGACTGCGTTTTGCTCTCGCCACCACCATTCGTAATTTTCAATTAATTTGTTATTAATAAAATTGCAACATTTTGCCAAAAGTTAATATGTGTCTGTGTGTTTATTTGCTTCATTAAAGTTACACTTATAGAATATGAAGGTTGGTGAGGTGCGTGAAGTAAAAGACATTACCATATGCATTTTATAAGAGGACTCCCACCCATGCACATTAATTACACAATTCATGCCCACCAATTATTGATTACACAGAAACTAGAGCAGTGTTTCAAATCCCCTTGCTCCCGTTCCGGTACAAATACCAAAAGGAGGAAAGTCTGGTCAACTGAGTATGCACTGTCTAGTCTATCATGGGTCCCTGTAGCTATGGGGTAACAATGTCACCCCAGTAGGGTATCTCAATTATTTTGGAAAAGTTTATTGGTCCTTCAAAGTGAACCTGTTGCGTACATAGAGTGGAGGTATCCATTTTGTGGGCTGAGCATTATATATATTATTATACAATACTCATGAGCCCTTAGGAAGAAGAATTATATCCTTGAAATCAATGGCAACTTGTATCTTTTTATTTTATAATGACCATTAATGAGGTTTTTAATTGCTCAGGTACCTCCGATCTGTTCCTCTATACTGCAGAGAGTCCCAATGTAGCTACAACTATACATACACGTTTCCAGATGATTTTCAGGCCTATGTCTGATCTCAGCCACAATGTAAGATGAACATTTTCTTAAAACTTTACCATCTCCAGCTTATCATCCTTTATACTACACATAAGTGGCAGTTCCTCCCCATTATTCACTTGGAACTAGTACCTCATGGTACCATGAGGTCCCATGGATATTATTCAAAAAGTTGATGTCACTAGTTCATTGCAAACTAATAAGCTATATAGTCCATTCAATTGATGCCTCCACTGTATGTAGTTGACAAGTCCTCTTTTAATAGGCTTACTAGCAGAATGTTGAAAATAACAAATTAAAAATCTGCTTATATTTGCAATAGTTTTTAATGTAGTATTATAAGTGGCTAAATTAAAAACTGCTGTTGGAATGCAGATCTGTTTTAACAAGTCGTTGACCCATCACAGTGTCGTCATCAAACTGTAAGCAGGGAAAGTCAAGGTCATCTGAGGAATATTATAGTAGCTGGACAGACAAAGATTAATAAAAATCTAGAGAAACCCGATGGTAACCGCCTTAAGTTACATTGAAATGTAATGGCTAAATTACTTTATTAACAGAATTCAATAACTTTTTTATACACTACATTACATGTAGAAATTTTAACAACGGAGTATAATGGACAAATAACTATGGGCCTGATTCATTAAGGAAAGTTAAGCAAAGTAAGTAAATAAGGCAAAACCATGTTGCATTGGAAGGGGAGGTAAATTTAAAATGTGATGGCAAATTTATAGTTGAGGTAGGGCATGTCTTAGATGAACTTTAAATTTCAGTGTACAAATAAGTTATCAAGTATTTGTGTGCTACATGAAAAACAGCCAGTATTTTCCGTATGTGCAAAATGATAAAACTGATTTGCACCCCTTGCAATGCAATATGGTTTTCTCCAGAACACTTGAGTAAGAAAACTTACTAAATTTTTTGCTTAACTTTCCTTAATGAATCAGGCCCTATATTATCAATCACTATATTAAAGGAACTAAAGAATGTCTCTATACACTACAATATATGTATAACTTCTTTCGTCGAAGTTACATTGCTGGGCATGGTCCCCACAAAGACACACTGGTATGTGTGGCTGCAAATAACTGTCACAGTTTCTAGACCACCCAACAGACCACATGTTCTAGGTCACCCAGCAGGGCTGCAAATAACAGTCACAGTTTCCAGACCACCCAACAGGTCACATGTTCCAGGTTACCCAGCAGGTACACAGGTAGCGTTCACTAACTGTTACAGTATCTAGATTAACCAACCAGTGCACAGGAGTATTGCCAACTGTCACATTTTCCAGAGGACAATGGTGATGCATTGTTGTAAATGAGGGGCAGACGTTTTGCAAAACTATGCAATTACCTCACCAATATTTTTCTGGAAATCTACAGACCAAGATCTTTAATTTGGTATATGATGTGTCCTCCTCAGACAACGTCATCATAGAAATAAGTCATACTTATGCTATTAATATATAGATAATATTTATTCCTTGCCAATTTTTACTGTGCGTTCCTGTATCATAAACAGCCCCATGACCAGCATGTTATACAACTCCAATAACCATCGATTATTGCAGCACAATGTGTTATTCAATAAGATGTTTTGCAGATTAATTTACAGCTGTCAATGATAAAACATCATATACAGCTCTCAATAATTTAACTAGTGTTGTATAATTAATGACCACCCTGAGGTTGGAATGCGGTTATAGAATGTTAACATGATGGACATGTGTAAGCTGGGCTCCCAGATTGACTTGTAAAGAGCAGAAAATACAGTAGTTATTCATGGGTTCTAAACTTTGGCTTTTGCAAATATTAAATTTCTGCTAATGGAATGTGGTTCACAAAGAGATTTAATAGCAAAAGATAGCAGAATTACAGCAAACAATGAGGATGCATAAGAATGTATTACAAAATACAGAAAAGTACACTAAATACATTATGCATCCGACAGTTGGCACCAGGGCCGCCTTCAGATAAAATCGGGAGCAGTACGGGCCAACCGGGCCCCGCCCGCCACCCGGGCCCCCCCCTCATGAGCGCCCCCCCATGAGCAACACATACTTTCATACTTACCTGGGGGCCCGCCGCTGGTCTCCGCTATTCTGTCTTCAGCCTGGCTGTGACAGCCAGGCACCAGGATCCGATCGCAGGGGTGGAGGAATCATTGCCCCTGCAATCATGTGATCTGTCACAGGCAGAGCACATGATCACAGGGGGAATGAATCCTCCACCCCTGCGATCGAATCCTGGTGCCTGGCTGTCACGGTGACAGCCAGGCTGAAGACAGAATAGCGGAGACCAGCGGCGGGCCCCAGGTAAGTCTGTGCTGAGCTGTTGGCCCTGGTGAGCCCGGGCCCGGTACAACAGTACCCCCCGTACCCCCCTGATGGCGGCCCTGGTTGGCACCAACTCAAGCTTCAATCAGAACGCTCTGAGGACCAATCACAACGCTCTGGGGACCAAAGCCAGAGCTCAACAATTTATACACTGTACAGTCATAAAAGTAGTGTAATCATAGGTCAAAGTTCTTGCATTCTCAGGTACTCGATGCTGCATTGGTGAATTCATCTGGTCATTGTTCTTCAAACTGCCAGGTATCCTTTCCTTAGGCTCCCGCCTCTAGACCTGTATGTATTGGATTTTATGACCCCTATGTACTGGTTATTTGGTGTATGAAACAGTGATATTATTTATAACTAGCGTTCGAAGTGTGCGATCGCTTGACCGCTGATACCGGATTTCTTCTGGTGAAACGAGCATTAATATAAGACCAATCACCATACATTTCTCAGGACCTGAAGCATAAATAGCCGTAATGTAAATTTATCTTTGTATAAATAACCTTTAAGTTTTACTAATAAACTGATGTGAGCTGGAACTTTATTAAATGTGTACTATTTACAAATGTAAGTGTAAATGTAAGCGTGTGTATTGTTTTCCATTGCAATCGCACGGTAACCCAACATTAATTACTTTATCCGGCTTACTTCATCCAATTATTCAACTTCCACACTTAGAACCAGTTTCCCATATGTACAACATATTTCAATGTACTGTCTCTAACACTTTGTTTTTTTTATGTGCTTTCATTATTCTAATCCAGATTTGCTGGGTATTAGCTAGATGGTGTGATTTCGCACAGTAAAATTTATAGGAAGAAAAAATAAAATGCTAAAAAAAGTTTGTATTTACAACATCCTTAATACGGGTTCCCTCCCAGAGAACACAGTTATTATATTTTTATACTATTTTGTGTGATGCTACAGCTATAAAACAATAGAGGGTGATAGTCTCCATATCAGAAACAACAAGGGCCTGATTCATTAAGCGTATCTGGGGGTAAATGTATGAATCTCCGGATTCTTCATCTCCGGCGTGTTCAGCCTCTTCAGCGCTTAAATTTAAAGCGGCGCTGCATTGTAAAGGGAAACTTCCCTTTACAATGCAGCGCCGCTTTAAATTTAAGCGCTGAAGAGGCTGAACACGCCGGAGATGAAGAACGGAGATTCATACATTTACCCCCTGGTGTGTTTTTTGCATATAACGCGCATAATTACTCTGCACATGCTCAGAACCGGACAATATGCCACAGAACGCAGCAGCTTTCAATTAATCTTCAAATGCAAAGGACACTTATGCAGCTTCAGATTTCAGGGAGGGAAAGGGATTGGTAAGCGCGTACGTCTGCAGTCAATATACATTATGTTCGTTCAAGCTCGAGCGCATGCAGTCGTTCGATTGAGGCTCTATGCATCTCTAAGGTACATGTTTTTCAGTCGTATCTCTTGCTACAGGTATAGCTGCAGGTATAGTCTAAGTGGTGATTATTAGCGATGACAGCTGAGAATCTATGCTAGGACATCAGGAGCAATTGTTAAAATGTTATTTTTTATGCACAGTAGACATTAAATACATCTAAATGCATGTTTTTAATTTTAAAAATAAATAGATTAATAAACAACTGTTTTTATTTTGTTGATGTTTTGTCACTAATGAATTAACAGGTAACGCTAATTGAAAAGCTATTTTTTTCTGTGTGTTCTTTTGTGAGTTTATATTCATCATGTGGGCAGAACATTGGCTCAATGGTTAGCACTTCTGTCTCACAGCATTGAGGTCATGAGTTTGATTCCCGACCATGGCCTTATCTGTGGGGAGTTTGTATGTTCTCCCCGTGGTTGCGTGGGTTTCCTCTGGGTGCTCCTGTTTCCTCCCACACTCCAAAAACATAATGGTAGGTTGATTGGCTGCTATTAAATTGCCCTTAGCTTCTCTCGATCTGTGTGTGTGTATGTTAGGGGAATTTAGATTGTAAGCTCCTATAGGGCAGGGACTGACGTGAGTGAGTTCTCTGTACAGCGCTGCGGAATTAGTGGCGCTATATAAATGGATGATGATATGTATACCCGTTTCACGTACGTTTTTAAAAAAAATGCACATTTCGTTCGTTATGCCTTAATAAACAAGGCCCAAAAAGTGCAAATTTCAGGTATAATATTAACTTTAATCACACACAAATATGAAAAAACACATTTATGCCATTGTTTTGAACCATCCTAAAAGAGGTTTGCTCTTTAATATCTCTTTACCTCTAGAAAAAGATTTTTCAAGTGTTTCTGAAAATAAGAATGGTTTAAAGATGTTCTCCACATAAATAGATTTTTTCCCCCTGCCAAATGAATATGCATGCAATAGTTAATTGCCAGCAAAATCAGTAAATAGTAAGTTAACATGCTCTCTTATGACCTATTGACATGACAGATATAATACATCTGATAACACATAATGAAAACATGACTGTTGGAATGTGTTATCTTGGGATGACAATTACCTGGCTTGAAAAACAACAGAGGTAAAATACATCATTAAAATCTCAGCCCTGCATATATAAAATGAGGCTTGTGTCAAGGGATAATTAATTTGCCTGAAACGGTCACTACTGTCATTTGATAATTGTTACATGGAAAATGATATATTTAAGATCAATCTACTTAACATCTTTTCTCCAAACCAAATCACACCAGTGGCAGTCCCTATTCCCTACGGTTTAATTAATTATTCTATTGGCAAGTTTGTTGTGATTCAGCTTTCCACCTTGTTTGTATTTTACATGAAATTAAAATGAATTCTATTGCAGCTAAGACTTTAGAATTGTGTTTCTTGGTTGGGTAAATGACCCATAACAATACATAAATTATAGTATGTGAAGTAGGATCTGAAAAAATATGTCCCATACTCTTTGGGGGGGAAATTAGCACCGTGGAGTTAGTTTGCATAAAACAAAAGAAAGTTTTAGTGCTTAGTTTAATAAATTAGTGTAAGAGTATCATGTGTTGTACAGTAACTCATAGCAATCAATCAGATATCAGCTTTCTTTAGTCTAATAACTTAAAGGGCCTCATTTGGAGTTGGGCACACAACATTTTTTGTGGTGCGAATATATGCATTCCCGAACTGCACATGTACACAAAATGCATCCATATGTAGATTTGTGCATATCATAGACTTGAGTCCTCCCTTTTGCCTTTTGCCAGAGAGGCAGAGCGAGAGCATACAATCATAGGTTCAATACAGTAGGGGTGAGCTCAAATAAGTGTATGGCAACCAACCAGCTGGGCAAGTAGGAGGAGGATTGCAGTGCTGTCAGGAGTGGTTGCCTGCTCTTGATGGCAATCTGCAACCCTGTGTTGTGTCTTGCCTATGAAACAGGGGAGACACAAAACCCACAGAGTTATCTACTGTCTAAGATGTTCCTCCCACACTAGTGCTATCTACGGACATGACAAAGCAGCACCCAGATGCTAACAACAAAACTACACGATCAGACACTGCGCAAAAATACTCGCACTAGGTGTGGTGTACTACCCCAGCTCGAACATCACAGCACACAGACACCGATGCCAAAAGATGCAGACAGTGAATGTGGATACCAAAAGCCTACCTTTAATGGGGGTCTGACTTCAGGATCCTGGAATGAAATTGCTAAAGGAAAATAAACACAATACCGTAGAGTACTATGCTATAAAGTACAGTGCAATACATTAGAGAGACAATCATACAAATGGCCACTTAATTACCACATAGAGGAACAGACCAGGCGTGGTCTCACTATGGGAATTACCACCTATGGCTGTCGGACTACTGCCAATTCAAACTCACAGGCCTAGCACCTTAACTACTTACCACCAGTTTCTCCTGACCATTACGTGGGACCACAGGCTAATCCTGAATTTTAACTGCTGCATAGGCTAATCCTGTATGTTAAATTGTGTCACAGGCCTAAAGCCTGATTTACCCTATATGAGCCCAAAGGATATTTATCCTTTAGCATCACACCTATTTACACTGGGCCTTGTGCAAACTATTGCGAAATGGGCACAATGTCCAAGATGTGCCAGGGCTTTATGCCCAAGGGAAGAGGAGTGGAACAGAGTGCAGGCTCAGGCCTGTAAGAGGCTTTGCCCAAAAAGAGCCTTACTTTAGTTCTGTAGCATTCATCGGCAGCAAGGGGAACCCTGATAGCTCTTTGTCGTCCCTCTGCTGCTTTTCTTCCACATCTCCGTCTCTTCCAGACCCTCCAGCCAGTGGTGCCTCTTCTCCATTTTTGACTGGCACTGGCGTATCTTGTGATTTTGAACTTTTCTTGCTTGTTAGCCAGCAGTCTCCTGGTAACACTCTTTTGGGAGAAAATCTGTAATCCTCAGCAGGGTCAGAGCCCCCTTATGCAGTGTCGGACTGGGGCATGAAGGGCCCACCGGGGGACTGCAACACTAGGGACCCACCAGAGGGGGTGTGGCCAGCCATCATAGAGACAAGACCAGGCACTAGAGGGAGAGTGGTCAGCCCACGAAGAAAAGCTAGCACCAAAGTGTAGTATATAAAGAATGCAGTGTGTATATAAAGAGTACACAGTCTTGACCTGCCCCTTACATTGGGCAGAACACTGACTAAAAATCGTGATTGTCCCACTAGAATCAGAACATTTGATAAACTGTCCTACTTGTTCTTGTCACTTTTACCACCTGTGGCTGCTGGTTTCTTTAGTTGCGGCTTGTCTGGATCCTGGAATGTTGGGGGCCCAATTTGGGAAAAAAATGGGTACATTTTGAAAATTCCAACAATACATTTGCATATAATAAATATACCTATTTCCCGGAACCAACACTGCCATTAAATAATTAATATTCCTATTTATAAATAGACCTCATGCTCCTCAAACTCAGCCTCACATTCAATTAATAGCCCCCAAACCACCCCATATTAAATTAATAGTACGCACTATAAAATGAAATTGTCCCACCATCACCCCACAAAAAAATAGCGCCCATTAGTTAGCCACCACCTACCACGCACACATTACATTACCACATGCCTTGCCATCACACACACATTACTGTGCCCCTTCATCACCATACTGTGCTCCCTTATGATCACACTGCACCCTCCATGCTGCTTTTGCTCCCCCCTTCTCCTGGCCCCACTTCACACCCTGTGCCATGCTGCTTTTGCTCCTCTTCACCCTGTGCCATGCTGCTTTGGCCCCCCTTCACACTCTGCCATGCTGCCTTTGCCTCTCTTCACACTGTACCCTGCTGCTTTGGCCAGTTTCCAATAATGTGACCGTACTGAGTCTCCCACAACTCCTCTGCTTTCCACCAATGAGCTCAAGCGAATGTCCCGTTTAATTACCTAACACTTCTTGCATTCAGTCAAAGGCAGGACACAAAAGAGAGAAGCCACGGAGATAAAAGGGACAGAGAATGCAGCACAGATGAAGAGAAATGAGTAGGGTCAGACTTGGGAATGGCAGAAAGCAGCAGAAGGGGAGAAAGGAAACATAATGGGAATCAGGAGTAAATAATTCTATGTTGGTTATACCCTCTAAAGTTATTGAAGGTGCCAGTGGTGTTAATATGGATGTTAAACCATAACGCTTTTGAACTTAAACAAGTTGCTGTTTATTGAACTTGCACAACAGTAGATATATCCAGGTACTCACAGTAGTTGCAAACTTGTTAGTAAAGCAGCAGTTCAGGTTATAACAGTATTATACAGATAGATATGTACTCTAATATATAGATATACAGATGCAGGTAGGTTCACTAAATCACTGTTATACTGCACGCCCGTGCAGGTAACTTATTATGTGGGCACAGACTCTCCTAATACTGTCAGGGAGCCTCCGGTCCCACTATGAGGGCTTTTAGTAGCTTTATATTACACTAGGTGCGCAGCTAACATTGCTGCATCAATTCACTATGCAGGCTCTAATGGAAGTAGCGCTTTTCGGACAGTATCCCTCTGCCCACTTCTGCCTACACTAGCTCACCGGGGAATACAGTGGTTACCATGCCAACGCAGGAGATGGAACAAAGCGCTCCATATGCTAACATTCTAACCTTGTGTGCATACAAGGTTAGGAGACAAGCATACGCCAAACTGCACATGCTCAGATGAGTTATTTTTATGGCAGAGCAGGTATGTGGGGTAGGAGGGAGGCTAGAGCAGCATCACCAGGTCCCTACCAAAATTTTGCTATGGGGCTAAGCGATACAGTGTTTTGACTCAAGCCCCAAAAGTATCTGTGCCAATTGGTAAAGTCACAGACGGTCCATTCTTACACTTGTAGGATAACACAAAAGACAAGAGTAGGCACTTGAGGGGTAGACACTAGTATAATCAATATACTAGGTGTACTGTTGATATAATCATAGTTGGAGCACTGCTGGCACACTATGTGGGAGCATTGGGAGAGAGCATGTGCATGCCCTAAAACTAGTACTCAACACTTTGATCTTAATCTGGCTCTGCTCAGGGCCGGCCTAGACTTTATTTTTAGGGGGGGACAATTTAGCATAATCACTCTCCTCCTTCATTCTGATTGGCCGGCCCAGTTGGCCCCACCCACTACCCGTGATTGGCCCCCGTACCCTCTCATTTTGATCGGCGACGTCTTGGACCAATTTAAAGTTAGGTTTGTGCCACTAGCTTGGGGTGGCGATTTCCCCGATTGCCCCCCCCCCCCTGAATCCGCCACTGGCTCTGCTACTGTAAGCATATGTAAGCGCACTGTAAAATGTAAATACAGGGTGATTCAAAAGTCGCAGTACACCCTTTTATTTCAAAAACTCTACAGGAATTGGGCCGATTGTCCGATTTCAAGATGGCGCCAATGTTTGGTACATACCGTAAAAGATAGACCACGTCACCCATACCTTACTGGAGTATTCAGGTTTCCCAATCCTTAGAGTTTTTGAAATAAAAGGGTGTACTGCGACTTTTGAATCACTCTGTATATTTAATATACAGTAAATATATTCGATTGCTTTTTTTGAGAACATTTAATTCACTCTGTATCCCATTGGGAATTCTTTTTTTCTACTTTCTACATGATGAAAGTTTTTGAGCAGGAGGAGCATGAGTGATTGGAAAGCGTTGTTGGGTGAAACTAGGTGAATATGTCAATTTTGGTCTTTTTTTCCAACAAGGGTTAGGGGCAAATCTGAGTAATTAGCTCCTTGCTGGCTTAGAGTAGGGTTGTAATGATGCAATATGATTTTAAATATCAATTACAGGTAGTTTCTGATATAGTTTAATTTATATATAGATTACCAAGATAAAGGAACAGCAGCTGGAACTTCACAGGGGTCCTCCATGCAGTCACCGGCACTTAGTGTGGGGGCCCTCTAGGGTGAAAAAGTTGAGGTCGGGCCTAAAACAACTGAATAAGTGACATCATTTCTCTTGGTACCCCCACACCCAGTGCCGAACACTAACATGGAGGAGTAGCAGTCAGCAGCTTCTTACCTCTAAAGCTCCCAGCTGCTTTTCCTTTATGTTGGTAATAGGCTATGATGTCACAGACCAGTACAACAAACCCAATCGATAGAGGAGCAGAATATGCCACCCTCCTTCCCGCACACAAGTTAAGAAGCAAGAGAGCCCCGGTAGTAGAAAAGGTGGCCGAAGCTCCTCCCTTGTGATGACATCACATCCACAAGAAGCATCAGAGCAAAGGGTGCCTAGGTGCCTAGGGCGCACAGGTCATTTTCACTGCCTATCCCCATCCCCATCCCTATCCCCATCCCTATCCCCATCCCTCTCTCTCTCTCTCTCATATATTAATTTTTTTAGACTTCGTTTATAGATTTCATAAGCAATAAATATTGACTGTAGAACATATGCCCAACGGTTCGTAGAATCCCACTGTTATGAAGTGTCATTACCCACCAAAACATCCTTTGTTATACGCACATTAATTATGTGAAAGCGCAAGGAGTACAATGTACATATGTTTCATTGTACACACAATGATTGGTTGAAAGCAAAGTAATGACTTTAAAATTGAATGGAGCAGGTAGATATTACTGTCAGTGTCAACCAACCAGAAATTTCTTGGCTGAATTTTACGCCATCTGGATCTTGCAGTGGTATTAAATGCTGTGAAGTTTGGACGCCAAAATGAAATTAAAAAGCAACATAAGCGTTATGCTCCTATCTAGAGTCAGGAAAATGGCTTTCAAATCTCTACACAATTGCCAATATAAAACATTTGCATTGTTAAACATTCTCTGACATATCTGAATACAACAGACAGGGCTACTTATAAACAATACATCACTTCCTGTAAACTGATGCTCTGTATTAAAACCATTTTCACATTGGCATTGTGACTATTGGCATTTATTATGGTACTAGCTATCTGATGAAAGATAAATTCATTTTGAATGATGTTTTGCATTGAGTAAAATATAGAGACAAGTGATCTTGCGGGATTTTGCGCAGATAGAATTTAGTAGAGAGTTCTATATGGCCAAATACTGATAGTCAAAGTGTGAAATTTCAATGTGGAGTGAAACAAATACTTTGTGGAACAGTTTTGAAAATGTCACGCATCTGTAATAAAGTAATGTCTATGCTGCAAGATTTATGTTATTGTTGGTATATTTATATGGGTGGAGAAGGCTTTTCCGATAGTGATATGTCCGACACTGTTTAGTGTGACATGAAAATACCGAAGCCTGACAGGGCAACATGCCAGAAATGCAGACATATCATCACACACACACACACAACATTTCAGACAGAGCTTCAATAAACTGCAACTACAGAAAAGGGTCGACAGTTGAACTTGACATCACTTCAAAATGCTGGTCTGACATTTCTGGTTTTAAAGCGGCAATACACGGATACGGCACTTGACCCTAATCCTAATCCTAACCCTAACCGTAAACCTAACCCTTAGATTAGATTACACTCTTCCGGGTCCGTGGGACCCGGTGCAGGGAAGCAGGAGAAGAGAGCCGGGGCCCACAACTCAATAGTTCCTCATGCAGGTGGCCCCATTATCTCCATGGGCCCCGGTGCACGCCACCTGCTGCACCAATGTTAGCTCGGCTGCTGCCTATGGGTTGTATAATCTTTTCAGTATAAGAAAACAGGAAAAGATTGATGTAATAAGTATAAATACCAAATGTACCACTAGACCAGAGTACCAGTAAAATAATGTACTTAAACCCTTAACAATAAGCCTCTAATGTATATCAATTTTCATTTCAGACCAATGGTCTTAGTAATACAGAAAAGTTTCTGGAATATCAAGTCAAGAGCGATAATGACAAAGGAAATTTGTTTCTCTATACTTTGAAGGTCTATCTGACATTGTGTGCTGGATTGAAGTACCTGACATACAGGAAAACAAACTTCTTTTTACCGCAACCTCCAACGGATATTAAAATGCCATTCAGGAAAAGCAAAATGTGCCCATTCATTTCATTGCTGATGTCAATTGCTATTTTCGTGAGAGCAAACAAAACAAAATATTAAACCAATTAGCAGACAGTCCCTCGGGGGTACACAAGCCATATTTTCAACCTTTACAAGACGTGCATTTACCAGAAATAAGAAATATGGTTTCTGATTTAAAATAATCTCATTAGTAGAACAGCTCAACCACAAACATCACCACTCTTTCTAATGACTGTAAAGAGAATTCTTGCCATGTCCGGACAAATGTAAGGGAGGAAAAATGTGAAATAGTTCATCCCGAATATACAATTGAGTAGGAAGGACATAAGCGACTGTACACATCCGTTGTTTTATATCAGATTACAGTGCCGCTTATTTATAAATAGCATGATAATTATGAAATATTGATTGACATTATCTGTCGCTCAGGATGCTGCACAGATCATTAAAAGGCCATTTTACCCTGTTCTAGTAAATTGAATGTTTTGGTGATGCTTTTCGTTGCAATCTCCAGCGCATTATAGTTTTAATATATTAAAAAAAAAATTTTGCTTTCAGTCTACAGTACTTGAAAACTCTTTAGTTCCATCTCATTTATTTGGAGACAACGCGCTGTCTGGTGGATCCTAATGATTCTTCTGAAATATTATTTTAATGAACATATGAAACCCATCATTGTACTTTTTAGTTTGTTGTTGAATTGCTAATGATACCCATCCATTATGTAAATGGGTTTGTAAGCAAGACTGATATCATAAATACAGATAGTCACTTCTTATTTTACAACTGTTTTTTGCTGATAGACATGCCTCATGCGGAGAGGGTAATGTCTCATGACCAAAGCTGTTTGGTTGTCAGTGTGACGGGGAACTCGCCCTACTGTCTGTAGGAAGGCAACAGAGGCTATAAGACATTGTTACCCTCCTATTGTTGTTTACGGTAATTTGGTCTAATAATGTAATTACACATAATTAATATTAATTTAGTTAAAGCATAGCAGGCTTTTTGAAAACTGTATGTTTGTCTTATGTTGATACAGGAAATATGTGAGGTGAACTACGGCCTTTGTTTATACTTTCTCTGATATATTTGAAACTATTTAATAAGAATAAATATATATTGTATGGTGCTTTAAAACTTAAATTCTCTAAGTTTTAAAACATTAATAGCTAATGCCGTTTAACATGCTGAGGACATGTATAGTCGATAGTCATGCTTTGATCCACTATATCACCTCTTTTTTTTATTGTTATTATTATTATTATTATTACTACTATTATTATTATTATTGTTGCAGATTTGTAAGGCATCACAGTGCTCCGCAGCGCTGTACAGTAGAACAAACAATACATAGATAAAATAGGACATACACGGTAGGTGAAATGAATGCAGACAAGAAGACAAACTGTAGAGAGGACCCTGCTCATTAGAGAGCTTACATTCTAAGTAGAAGAGGGCACAGCTGAAACAAGAGGAGCGAGTGTGGCTCAGAGTGGAGACTGGGACAGTTGTGAGGGTGAATTAGTGTGTGTAGTATCATCGAGAATAAGGTAAGCTTTAAAAGAGAGAGATGTTTTTTTTGAGAGTGTCTAAAGATTTGAAGGCTGTGGGAAAGCATGATTGGGCATGGTATGGAGGACACAGGAGCTAGTGTAGAGATTTGCAACGTAGTGTAGCAGATGTGGAGCAGTGAGAGAGGAAGATCAGTCTTGGAGCAGCATTTAGGATGGATTGAAGTGGGGATAGATGGGTGTTGTGAATGCCAGATAGTAGAAGGTTGCAGTAGTCAACACGGGAGATGATGAGAGAATGGATAGCAGGTTTGGTAGAATCTTGGGTAAGAAAAGGGTGTATTCTTGCAATGTTTTTAAGGTGGAGTTTACAGGACTGAAGAGAGTCTGGATGTGAGGAATAAAGCAGAGGACAAGTCAAGCGTGACACCAATGCAGCAGGCTTGGGAAACTGAGGGATTTGTGGTGACAGTGAGGGAGATGTGAGGGGAGGTGGTGACTCTGGGAGAAGGGAATATGATAAGCTTTGGGATATCCATGTAGAGATAGCAGAAATACAGTTGGTTACACAACATAGTACAGAAGGGAAGAGGTCAAGGGAAGAGATATAGATTTGGGTGTCATCAGCATAGATGTGGTACTGGAATCTGAATGAGCGAATTAGTTCTCCAGGAGAAGAGGTGTAAAGTGAAAAAGGTAAAGGGCCATGGACAGAGCCTTGTGGGACCAACAGATAGCAGGAATGGAGCGGAGGATATGCCTTTTGTGAGAGCAGTTTCAGTGGAATGTCAGGGGCAGAAGCCTTTTTGCAGAGAGTCGAGAATGAAGTGAGAGGAGAGAAAGTGAGACAGACCGTTGTGCATTAATCGTTAAGTAGTTTGGAGGCAAAGGGGAGGAGAGAAACAGAGTGATAGTTGGAGAGAGAGGCTGGATCAGGAGTTGGTTCCTTTAGAATTGGTGAGATGAGTTTATGCTAAAAGGAGGATAAAAATGTGCCAGTGGAGAAAAACAGGTTGAAGAGGAGGAGTTGGGCATGCGGGGGGAGGGAAATGGAGTGCAGAATTTGGGAGACAATAGTTTTACAGGGGCAGGTTGTAGTGTGAGATGATGAGATGAGTTCTGTTACTGGAGAGAATGATTTGAGGGTTATTTGGGAAGTGTAAGTGACGGTGGGTAGAGTTGGTGTAATGTGTGAAATTTGGCATGAGGAAAAATCTTGTCAAATGATGTCGATTTTATCTATAAAGTAGGTGGAAAAATTATGGGATGTAATGGAGGAAGGGGGAGGAGGTGTAGGTGGGCAGAGAAGTGAGTTGACAGTGGCAAAAAGGCGACATGTGTTATTAGACTGGATGGATATTAGAGATTTGAAATATGTTTGTTTGGCACTTGAAAGGGCAGTGCTATAGGATGAAAGGATGAATTTATAGTGGAGGGGATCAGTATGAGATTTTCTCCAATGGCGCTCTGCAGTGGGGGAGCATTTTTTGTTAGTAGTGGGTCTGTTTGGTGTTTCACGGTTGGGGTTTGGATTGTCGAAGACTGTATGTAGTAGCCGAAGCTGCATTGTCTATGGCTAAGGTGAGTGTTTTGCCTGATTAGAGCAGGACAATACTGTCATGAGAGAAAGTAATTGTTTTAGTGAAAATGAGAAGCTGATTGGGTTAAGAGTACTTAGGTGTCTGTGTGGATTTGGATGCAGGGGAGAGGGCATGAGCTAAGTGAGACTGAAGGAAAGAAGGCTGTGGTCGGAGAGTGGGAAGGCTAAATTGGCAAAACTAGAGATGAAACACCAGTGGGAAAAGAGAAGGTCAAGGGAATGTCCATCACAGTGGGTGGGAGGTCCATTAGGAGACACCAAAGGAGGAAATAAATGAAAGAAATCTGAGTGGCATCAGAGACAGTGGGATTATCAATGGGAATGTTGAAGTTGCCTAGTATAATAGTAGGCAGGTCAAATGATAGAAAATAAGTGAGCCAGGCCATAAAAGTTGCTGAGGATTTGGGATACTGGACCTGGGCTACCCGACAGCAACATGAAGGTGGAGAGGATAAAATAGACGGATAGTGTGAAAGGGAGGCTTCAAAGGTAAGACTTGGTGCAGCTTGGAGAAAGTAGAATACCTACTACACACCTTCTCTTTTCCAAGATCTGGGAGTGTGTCTGAGATAGTCCCCCATAGGAGAGAGCTGCAGGTGATGTGTAGTCAGAGGAGGTTAGCCAGGTTTCTGTAATGGCAAGGAGGTTGATGAATTTAGAAATTAATAAATCATGAATGGATGCAAGTTTGTTACAAACAGATCTGTGTTCCACAGTTCACAGGAGAAGGGAGGAGAGGGTAGCGCAGATATGTGTATAATGTTGGTGGTATTGGAAGTATGGGGTGGATGTAAAGTTTTGAAAGTGGAATGAGGAGCAGTTAGTGGGATTGTACAAGATGCAAAGTTAGGTGTGTATCACAAGCAGCCATGAGAAGGGGCAGGGTGAGAAAGAGGACATGTGAGGATGATTTGTGTGTATGAAGTTTATTTATGTTTCGTAGACTGGTGAGTGTGGTGGGTGCAGGAAACAAAACAGTTCATGAGTGCAAGCTAGCAAGGTGGGAAGTAGTGAAGAGGAAAAAATAATAGGGAGAGGGAGAAATAGGATGATGGATAGAGAAGAGGAGTTTGGAGAGAAATTGAATTATGTATGTGCATGATGGAGAGATGTGAAAGCTGTTAATGAATGTGTATTATCTAGGGTAGGTAATGCGAGGGTGGGAAGGAACAATTGAGCCAAATTGTGCAGGGCAATAGAGGAGGTGAAGAATACTTTACTGCCCCGTGGCCTGGGATAATAGATTAGGCAGTTTCTGCAGCTCTCACATGACAAGGTCCAGGATGCTGACAGTTGGATGCAGAGGGTCCAGCAACAGCAATCACTTTGAGCTCAGTGGGCAGCTGAACAGATGTTGGAACAGCAATGCCAACTGAGCTTTATGGGTCCCATGGCCTTGTTTTGGGTATGAAGTGGATCCTCAACATTTGTCAATAGTTTTCAGACATGTCCAATGTTTTCTATTTGTGAGAATATGGGAAATATGGGATCATGGCCCCCACCGCCTGTATAATGTAATACAGGCGGTGGGGCCAGACATTGCCACTTTAAAAGCGGCATTTGTACTCAGTCTCTTAAAAATGACGTTGCTTCTTTTTTTTAGATCTTTCTCACAGTCGCATTTTAGATCTGTAGATCATTACAGCTGCCGGACAGAATGACTTGCTGCTATATGGTAAGTCTATATTCTCATACTATCGATGTTATTGCTGTCGGGGTTAATTTGTAGTGCTTAAGTGTGCCGGCTTTGTCACAGCCGATAATTCATACAACACCCTCTGCCACAGTGCCCCTAGCTTGGAGCATATTCTTACCTTTTAATAAAAAGAAATAAACAAAGCCCTGGAAGCAATGGGGTTAAATAAGACAAAAAAAAAACAATCTCAAAGTTCTGATTAAAACACCTCAGCCCAAGAAAATAAAAAATGCTTGCAAATGACTCAACATAAATGGAATAAAACCGTGCAACAAAGGCACAAACTAAACTGCAAAATTAAATGGGGAATTGGATAAGTTAATATTTATTGTACATAATGAGACCATATTGTTCTACTCCTGCTATACTACCGCTATATTTATTTTAACAGAATTATTAAAACCGTTACAGAACTCACAAAGACATTGGAAGCTGACATGCAGTTACCAATGTTACATGTGTTTTAACACTTTGTCATGGACATTATACACTAATGTAGCCCTACTGTGCTTAAAGCCAATTTTTCTTTTATTTCATTGTTGAGGTAATAAATATAAATGTACAACTAGCTGGGTGACAAGTGTGTAACAAACAGTTGATTATTTTTTTACTTGACTTTACTGTTTTTAAATTGTTTCCATTTTATGTATATTTTAAGTAAAGTACTTAAATTAATAACCCATGGAATGTGTGATGTTCATATACTCTGTGCTTCAGATTTGTATACTCTAAATATAATTTATTTGTCCTGCACACACTAAAGGCCAGCGTACTAATACAAATTTTCACTTTTTTTTTTTAATCTAAAATACTGCTTGGTTTAGCCTAATTTGTGTATGAAACTAACCATGAGAGTGAAGGAACATTGGATTATCTTTGTTACATCTATCATTTTGTCTGTTCAAAGGTTACATTGGTCAGAAAATCAAATTCTCTTGCTAGCAGAGATAAGAGTGAGAATCCTGATCTTAGTACAAACTGAGAAAAATCCTGGGCTTCATTAAAGTTACAAGACAATTCATATAAAGAGTGCAGATGTGCACTTGGACAAAAGTGTCGATGAAGCAGGAGTAATCTGGAACTGTTTGCGCTCTCTATATCAACAGGTTGAAATAAAGCACCAAAGTGACTGATGCCCTGTTACTGCTTCACACTCTACCAGTATGTTAGGAACTCATAATCATCAGCTATTTATATAGCTCATAGTTGCCTACCCTCCTGGAATGTCCGGGAGACTCACGGATTTCTGGGAGTTCTCCCGGGAGAGCAGGCTAACCTCCCGGTTCCTAAAGACCAAAGTAGTAAAGTGGCGGGGTCGGGATGCGACTCGTTCATCAACGTGTCGCCCCCTCCCCCGCTGCAATTGGTCAGAAAAGGTGATTGACGTTAAGGGGGCGGGACCAAACTATGTGAACCAGTCCCAGCCCCAGGGACTGAATTCCATAACATACATACACACAGACAGAGAGAGATATTAGGGTGAATTTAATAGCAGCCAATTAACCTACTTTTATGTTTTTGGAGTGTGGGAGGAAACTGGAGCAGCTGGAGGAAACCCACGCAAACACGGGGAGAACATACAAACTCCACACAGATAAGGCCATGGTCAGGAATCCAACTCATGAACCCAGCGCTGAGAGGCAAAAGTGCTAACCACTGAGCCACTGTGCTGCCCCAATCATTGTCACAAAAGTTGCACTTTTTTTATTATGCAAGTATGTTTTATATGGTTCTGCCTACCTGTGCACATTGCCAGAAAAGTTAAATAAATTACTTAAACAAACTAATTAAATGGAGAATACATCCCAAAAAATTTTTTGCTGTATGAAATGCGAGAAGTTTAATTCTTTCTTTCTACTAGACTTCAGCATATTATATAAACTATTATCAAATGAATGCTAACATAGGTACAACAGATTTTTTTTAAGTGGCTAATTATATTTTTCAAGCTCTATAATAAGTTTTATACTATTGTCATTTTTCTCAGGAGTCTATTTTCACTGGAGTGCTGTCTTTCTCTCCAAAATCATTTATTCGTTCCATTATGTTATGATAAGTACACCAAAAACCACATAAGTAACAGTGACACTAGTGCAATGTAATGAGTAACAACATAATATATTGCTCCCAGAGCTAATCAAGGCCGTAAGTCGATTCTCCTTCATTGAAAAGAGACAATGAATTACAGAAGACATGTCGATCAAGAAACCATAATACATCATGTTCTGATTGTTTCTATAACAAGGTTAATACATTATGATGTCTTTTGAAATGGGATTATTTTTATTTTTTTTTGCCTCGAAAAAAGAACCCTGGCCTTAGTTAGAGAATGGATGCTGTTCCTTGCTGATGAGTCAGGCTGTGAGAAGCGCTGATTAGTGCTGCTTGACGTATTTACCCAAGGAAATAAAGAGGCGAATCATGGTTCTAAAGAGAAAAACAGGCACTAGATAGGTGAAGAGATCGAGGCAGACTAAATGAACTCACATAATCTCTGTAATTAAAAGCAAAAGAGGAGATTGAGAAAGTGTATAATCACTCTCACAAGTGGTCTTGCATAAGAGGTATATGCCACCTTGAAGTAATCAGCTCTGAAATGAAAATATACAAAAGAAGAGCAAGAAATGAAATAAAATATATTTTTGTGTTACAGAGGTATGTAAGGCATATAATACAGGAAAATGAATAGTATTATTATTATTAATTAATTAATGATTTTGTGTATATCATCCAAGTGATAAGCTGTTTATTTATTGGACAAGTCAGAAGGGATCGCATCCGTTTTTTATGGAAATGTGCCAGGATTAGCTCGGTAAGATGGTGCTGATTAAAGGAGCAGGATTTGGTCCAGATGGATATGGACTGAGTCAGATGTTCCATAGAAAATCAGGATATTACCAATAATGTGGTTTATTACACACAAGAATGCAAAAATGCAATTTATTTTCTAGGAAGTGCAGTATGGAGAGGTAAGCGCAGTGTACTCTGCACTATCATCATACAGCATAGCTTACAATTTGTTCAGCCCTCTCTCTGATAAAGGCATAGATTCATTGTCATTGCCTGCCCCACAAATCACCTAGCATCTGCATCAAAAGAGTTTGCAATTCACCGCAGACCACAGAAGGTGAGCCTCATTCCCCTCTCCACCCACCTCTCTTCACAGGACTCTACTAACACCAGGGAGTACATGTATCAAGCAAAGAGTTTTCCGGCGGGTTTGAAAAGTGGAGATGTTGCCAATAGCAACCAATCAGATTCTAGCTATCATTTTGTAGAATGTACTAAATAAATGATAGCTAGAATCTGATTGGTTTTTCAAACCTGCCGGAAAGCTCTCAGATTGATACATTTACCCCCAGGAGCTGAACTAAAGCAAGAATCCTGAACTGAAGTGGTCTCCACTAAAATAATCCACTCAGGAAGAACAACCCACCAAACAAATGAGATCAATGTAAGCTTATACCAGGAATATTGCATCCACACGGCAACAGTAATACAACATCACCACACCAACCTACACTGCACCACTGAAAACTGCAACAAAATTAGTGTTAGATTTAGCCACAGCATAGAATTTCTGTTAGCTGGCAAGCACCTGGCTCAAATGGAAATAATGATCATTAATAGGATGTAGAAAGCGGTGCTCTCTCCCCGTGCACCCTAAAGGTGCCCTCGGAGGCTGGTGATGTGATCACTGGTGGTTCCTGAGATCATCTGGGTTTTGTAAGAACATCACTGTCACAGTGCTCCTAGTGGTAGAGTACGTAATAACACATGTCATACAAAATAAAAATCCAGCATCAAAAAATAAACCTTCAATAAAGTACACTGTAGAAGAGTGAGAGTCTGTTACATGTGAGAAAGGGGTTAACTTCTCCAGAAGCAAGATTTAGCTCTACACCACTTCCCACCAGGGGCAGGGAGCATCTTCCCCCCGGGCCGGTCCCATAGTGGGCTACCTTTTGCTGGGTCACCGGGCAACCTGAATTTTTTTCCTTTAAAATGTTCCTAATAGGCTGCTGAGTGGGGTCTTGCCACTCGGGCTAAAATTTGCCAGCCCTCCTCTGCCTCTCACTGGGCAAACCTATACCCTTCATCAGATTCAGTATACATTAGGTTTATAAGAGAAAGGTGTAGTTTGTTGGCTCACTTTATGCTATTCTTGGCTGGTTTAAATACTGTTTACATTGGATATAGCCCCATTCACTCCCATCCTCACCCTCCTTACTCCTGTTCCTATGTTGTTGCGCTTTATGTGATTACACTTGGGTCTAATAAAATTGTTTTTGAATTGGACACCTGTCTTCAGAGTCCGGACTCATCCCCTTCCCTCCCCATACATATATATATGGTAACTCTGTCAATATAATTAGCCATAGAATAAACTAAAGGGTATATTTTATTGGCTATATTATTTTTGTAGATGTAGCTAAGGGGAAAATCATTAAAAAAAAATGTTATTACGTTATTTCTCCTTTTATTTATTTGTTCAATGCTTATAAATTACAAAGTTGGTTTCTTGACTTTGATATAAAATGAAAGGCCCTAAAGATACACAAAAAATGCTTGGGTGGAGTATAAAACAAAAAGGTATTCCTGATGAAGCTGTCACAGTATGAAAAAGTGGAAAATGGCACGGCCCAGTGAGATATACATTTAGCAGCCAAAAGTTTAAATGAGCATTATCTTAATTAACTATGGTGCAAGTAATTTAGATTGGAACATTGAAAAACAAGAAGAAACAAACTCAAACTTTCAGCTAAAGTCCAGGCCTTGAAAAATTTAAGCAGGAGACAGTATAAATGTGATTCTATTTCTTACAGTTTTTAATTAAAATATTCATTCTAGCAGACATTTTATTTCATTAGCATATAGTAGATAATGTCAAAGCAAAACTGTTTATTTTAATCTAGTAGTTTGGAAGCATATGGGAAAGAATGGAAAAGGTTTCTTGAAATGTCTGCTATCATTGAGTTATGTCTCAATACTTCCACTATGTTTCCGAATTAAATTAAATCTACAAAAAAAGTTTGTAATGGCTTTGTGCATTGTGTTCTAATTAAGGAAAATGTGATTAGGAAAAGAAAATGTGTACGCCATGAACAGGCAGCTAAGATCCTGAGTCATAGAACCGTTAACCAACATATTAACTGATGCTTGTAAAACATTAGGGGCTAGATTTACTAAGCTGCGGGTTTGAAAAAGTGGGGATATTGCCTATAGCAACCAATCAGATTCTTGCTTTCATTTATTTAGTACTTTCTACAAAATGACAGCTAGTATCTGATTGGTTGCTACAGGCAACATCTCCACTTTTTCAAAGCCGCAGTTTAGTAAATATACCCCTTGGTCTCTTTTTGTATACCTCTTAGATGGTGCTTCATACAGCAGTCAGGTCTAATCAAGCTCATACTTTTAGTCAAATTATATGTTAGTTTTTCACCCTGATTATTGCCCAGAGAAGACCAATCAATAGTGGTTGCCAGACAATAATTGTATATTTAAAAATAATTAACTTGGTACATTGGTAGAATTTGGTTTGCCTTGGTCCTAAATTGTGTGTTATTCCTGATTTTTTATTCTATCAGAAACAATCACATGTTAACCAAGCTGGCTGGAAAATCTGGAAGAAAGTTGATCCAGCCAAATGTATTTGAGAAGACCGTTGCAATCTTGTCTACCATATAAGTGGCCAGATTAGACAGCAATTTGGTGATTCAGCAATTGGGCCAAACAATTAGATTGTAATGTGTGAGGCACCTTTTCAATTCTGATTATTTCGCTGACACACACTAAATTACCCTCTGTCCTGTCACATACTGATCTGTTAATTACCATGCCTGATGCTTGAGATTCCCCATCCTGCATTTGTCTCATAGAGATGCTCAGGCTCGGTTCTCCGAAAACTGAACACTGCCAATCAGAGTACCGATCTGAGCCAACTCGGTACTTTCCCTCTTCCTCAGAACTGAATTGAGGCAAGACATCATTGTTGCGTCGTCAATCATGAGTGTTTTTTATTCCATAAGTACCTCCCTCCCCTGGAGATCCAGCACCATTGCTCACATAGAAACAGGAATAGAAGTTTTCTTGTCACTCTCCAGTCTCCAGTCACATTGTTCTTGTCACTCTCCAGTATCAGTGCCGTTGCTCACACAGAAAAAGAATTTGCAGTGTTCTTGTCCAGTCTCCAGTGACATTGCTCAGTGCCATTGCTCATACAGAAATAGAAGGGGGAGCAGTGTTCTTTTCACTTGACAACAATTAACTGGAAATGACTGGAAAGTAATGTTTTGAGGTTAATAATAATGTAGGAACAAAAAAAAATAGCTAAATTATGTTATCTAAACATTCTTTAGCTATTTTTTAAAAAAAATACAGATCCAAAAACAAAAACAAAATCAAAACACGTGAGGGCCGTTTTGCCAAAACCAAAACCAAAACACAGGGGTCAGTGAACATCCCTAGTTTCTCATTAATTCTTACAGTCGTACCAGTCTGGGAGTATACAAGTGATGGGCATGTGTGCTCAATGACATCATTACTGACATCATCAGCATTGCCCTTGTAGATCATGCCATTCATGTACCCATTGCCCAACACAAACTGTGATTTCTATTCTATCTGGTTTATTAGCATTGACTTGATTATAAAACACACAACATTGTTTAGTTTATCAACTTACGAAACTGTGTCAACCGCCCTGGCCAATTTCCTGTACTGGACCTTGATTGAATTTCTGCCCGTTTTATTAGTTACTGACTATAGGGATTAACCTGGGGCAACCAAAGCCCAATGTCACTTATGGGACCTCTAGTAAATATTGGGATGCCCATTAGACTGTCACCCAAGTTTAGAAAGCACAAGCTGCTAGTATATACTGCAGCTCTAACATTTTTTCTTATCCTTTTTCTATTCATATATCAACATTGGATGACGTAATTCACTAACCTCCAGTGCAAAGATTTAACACTGTAGCAGGAATTTCTTGTTTATATGATGACTTCTTCCTTTATTTTTCCAAGGAAATCCCCAGCAACTCTACATACATGTTTTAGCATTGTTACTTTCCTTCATCAACTATACATTGATCATTGGTTGTATTTTGGGCTTTAAATTGTGTAAAAATGTCCCAACTATTGTAATAGCATCAATAATAGACCTTGCCTCATCAACTAATTGCTATAGAGGCAGCATAGTCATTAGTTCATATATGGAAGTGATATTTATGATGTAATAACCCATCTCTTTCCATAGTTCCATTAGTGCTTTCGTGACCTCCCTGTTCATGAAGCAATGATTACAGCAAAACTATACATTCTGCACTATGGAAAGAAGGTATATGAATAATTATTCTAATTGGATTAGCCATGGGTATTGTCCAAACAGGTTACAAATTAATTAAATACCTCCAGATTGTTCAATCTTAATTACCCAACAAGATGTGGCTGCTGTGAGCAAAGTGCATTGTTCCACCTCTAGTAATGTCTGCCTAAACCATGTAATGGCATGAGCCCCAAAGGAAAGGGTGCAACCCCTTTAACCATACTTGTCAACTCTCCCAAAATGTCCGGGAGACTCCAGAATTCCGGGTGGGTCGCCTGGACTCCCAGGAGAGTAGGCAATTCTCCCGCAATTATGCCGCAATGATGTGATTCGCAGTGGATCGCGATATTTTGGCATCACCCTCCGCAACAAAATGATGATTTATTCACAAAGCGGGATCAAATGAGGTGATTCACCGCACCATGCTGTCTTCCACCCTCCCCTCCCCTTTGGGATCTCCCGGAGGCAAACAAGAGAAAGTTGGCAGGTTTGCCTTTAACACTAAACAAAGACAATGCAAAAGTCTAATTTTAATTTAGCAATCAATCAACTTAACAAGCAGAACTATTTTTAAGCTAGTACACAAACCATCCATAAAGCTTATAGGTTTAGGGTTCTCTAAATCTAGCAATCTATGATAACTAAAGAGTTAGATTGTGCTCTTATCTCATATCCAGCAGAATATCTGCTAAAAAATCTACTCTCACAAAAGGTGATTTATAAAAGATTCCCAACTCTTGGGTCATTGTATCCAAACTGGACTAAACTTTCTAATTATAAAGAAATTAAAAAAAATCAAGAGTCTGTAAAAACATATTTACATCTTTGAAAAATTGAAAAACCTGCACTGTCAAATAATTACACAGCAAATAAACAAATTACCATTCTACAATTGTTGAAGTCATTCAGAGGTAAACCACAAACATTCCTTTTCATAGAAATAGCTACGGTACATTTCTAAAGGAAGCCAAATCCCTTATGAGTAAAAGGAAATACTATGTATATAGAAAAGGACTTTGAATTTGAAAACAGAGATGCTCCAATGCAAATGTATCAATTATGATGGAATCCTCATAATCACACATAAGTCCTATACCTGTTAAGATGGGGTGCTCTGGAGATCAAAAGCACTTAATGTGAGATCACACTAGAATATTTCTGGACTTGAGAAAAACCACCAACGTCCAAATAAAAATGATATCTTTATTGATTTCTTTAAAAGGTATTGAAAATAGAACCAAGTGGATTCTGCGCTAATCGTGCTATCATCAGAGTTGTCACAACATGTGGTTAGCTGAGCTTACAAAGGCCAACTTACTGATTACCTGATTTTGAAAATGTCACAGAGCTGTCACATGTCCTAAATGGAATACTATAGGTAACGTGAACGTTAACATTCTAAATAACAACTAGGCAGTTATTAACAGCAAAATCTGCAGAGATATTTACCATATCACTACATATTTTAAAATTATTATACATTATAATTTCATATGAATCTGAAGTTTAAGAGCCACATAATTAGGAATCACAGTGATATCATCATTACCAACTATAGAAATGCAGTGCATTTTAGTTTACTATTTAATCTGCAATCTTTTAAAGATCCAAAATGATTAATTTAATACTATATGACTTTCTTAGCAAGAGTCTCTAATATGATCACCACCTGCTATCAGTTTGATGTGTTCTATACCTATACATTTATGTCCAATTAAACTAAAGTGATGACACTGTTTGAAATGAAGTACGATTGCACTATCATCCCTGCATGAATTTGATTTCTGTGTTCATCAAATCTTAATTTTAATGGATGTATGGTACATCTTGCATGTAAGCTGGAGAAGTGGCATGCAATTGTATATAAGGTAAGATTTTTCTAATTTATGCAATTCCTAATATGTGTACCTCTAGTAGAATCTATAACATAATTTTGTTGCATAGCATTGGAGCACTGTGCACATCTAAAGCAGCCATTATGTTTAGAACTCAGGGTATTTCAAATTTGATTTATATTCTTAATGCACTGAAAGACATTTTAAAATTCTGCTACGTTTGTACCAAAATGCGGAAGCTATTTTGTTAGTGTTGTCGAAATAATATCCCAATGCTTGTGAATTATAGCATTGACCTGTTTAGATACAGTAGAAAAAGAGGATACAATTTTGATGCAATTGCTACTATTGCCTTCGGGTCAAAGTCTCAAATGCATCATCTACGTGAGTGGTAATGGAATTCAATAACTGAGGAGAAGAACCCCTCCTTTTGAAACATTGTATCATATCTCGTTGATGCTTTTTTTTTATATTCCTCAGGTTTGTCACATACATTTAAAAGGCAGCAGTTGACCCTTGAGAACTTTCCGAATCAAATGAGTGAAATGTAAAGATGAATGACGTAAATGTGGATTTTTATACAAAGGTATACGAGATGATGCACTGTTAAATAGATCATTTTTATGGTAAATAGTTATAAATCCGTTGTTGCTATTGTCAGTCATCAACATATCAAAACCCTTTGTTAATATATGGTACAAATGGAGAAGTATTATTAACATATAAGTGAATTTTCCCAATATGACCTATATATAAACTATCTATTGATCATACAACTGTTTTTTTTATCAATATAAAAGGAATTCTGGCAAGGGTAAAATTACAGTAAGGTCATCATTGCAGTTGTTCAAGAATAACTTTGACAATATCAATTTGCCGAAAAGTATGGAACATTTGTAAATAAAATAAATAAAGTACCAAAATCTGTGTCATTTGAGAGATATTAATCTCTTTTAACAATGACAGCACAGGTATCTTTGGTATACAATGGTAAAAAAAAAACATACTTGGTAAAAATTGATCTACATATTATGGCAGAGGTTCTAAAAGGGATCCACATGGCAATACTATTGGGTACCCTTTTTGTATCTTAGGTTCACAGCAATTAGCTGGTAACTGGGGGGTACAGTTAAAATGCGCACCCTCTTTTCTAATAAGTAGTTTTGATGTTTCTCATTGTTGTAATTTAGAATCTACCATCCATCTTAAGATCAATGGTAGGATCTATTTTTAAAAGGTTTATAAACCTGTGTATTGCTAAGATGTTTCATACATTCCATGTTTAGAACCAATCCTGTTCATAACAATCACAGCATCACCTTTATCTGCAGGTTTGATTTATAAAGCTCTATTGGTTTGTATCCCTTTCCATGCAGCCTTTTAAAAAAATGTTGAGTTTTTTATTTATATATTACTTAGATTCTAGAACCTTCATTTTATTTGTGTCATCGAAAAAGAATGTGGAAAGAGGGTGAAGTCTTGTGGATCACAACAAAGATGGATTTGGTTCTCAGGTTCTTATCTATCATATCAGACATAGAATATAAACTTTTATTAGATTCAGATCTTTTGCACCGTTCTACAAAAATTCAAAACATCACATTTAGGAGCAAGATTATTTTGATATAAAGTAGGTACTCTTACCAAGATACTATATGAGTTCACACTTCAGTATTTTTAAAATTATTCAATTGTTTTTGAACAGCAATCTGTGATATGACTAAATCTGCCACATCCTTAAACGAATTGTCAGGGTAGATCAATTGTGCAGCCTCAGATGAAGCAAGTCGCCAATTTATAAAACAGTCGCGTTAACCCTCACATTACCTATAGTGTTACATTTAGGTCATGTGATAGCTTTGGGATGACATTTTCAAGTTCCGTGATCACGAAGTTTGCCTTTGTATGCACATATAGCTAATTATTGTGACATTCCTGATGACTGTGTGATTAGCACAGAAACAGGTCAGTTATATTTTTTAAGTAATCGATAAATGTTTTTATGTATTTTATACATTTCTATTTTAGTTTTATTTTAACTGTTGTTCTGATGTCACAGGTTATTCTAGTGGGAGGTTAAACTAAGTCTTTGATTTCCAGAGCGCCCCTTCTACAGTTATAGCACTTATCTGTAATTACAGGAAGAAGCATTTTGGAATGAGCAGAGTGTCGGGCATCACAAATAAAGGTTCTGCCCACCTGGCATCCCCTCTAAGGCGGCAATGCAACTGTGATTGTATATTACTGAATGGTAATGATGATATTATATGTTATTTTACTTGTCTTAAATATATCACCAGTTGGGGTTCTTTAGGTTCTGCATGGTACCCTAAAAGAGGTATTATCACCTGGAGTCATCAGAGTACCCAGTCACTCGAGGTACCCTGAGAAGTTAACCAACCCTTGGTTAAAACTTTGCGGGACTACCACTGGCAGTCAGCCATGTAGTACCTGAAGTGCTGGCAAGCTGTAAATCCACTTCCATTCAAAACAACACTCAGGAGTTAACCGAGGGTTGGAACAGAGACTTCATTTTTACTACATGACAATTGAAGGACCCATGTTCTCCTCCAATCACAGCTAGACTACCTTGAGCCTACTGCAACCATGAGACCCAGGGAAAAACTTGGGAGTCACATTTTGATAAGTTGGTAGCCAGTACGGCGGAGAAGTCTTATTTGGAACTAGCCCCACAGAGGCCACATCACCAAGTGAACCAGTGCAGGTTTAAAAGGATGGATGCAGCCAACCACTATGTGTTCTAGTTCAAAACAGAATGACTAGGAGTTACACTGCTGTTGGACTGGTCCAGAATCATGTGGATCTTCAAGCTTCCGTGGACCTCGTTACCTTATGTATCCATAAAAAGCAGGAATACATCAGACTTTATCCCTGTCCAACTGGCAGAGGAGTGAGCAGTGTGGTTCAGTGGCTGATAAGGAACAGCGCTCCAGTGGATTCGGTGACTGTAGCCCCTTTAGTGCAGTTTTGGCTAGAAAGCTTCCTTATGCGTTGAACCCTTTGGCTGTTTATTAATTGCCTGTACCCTTGTCTGACCTGTAAATACATCTATTTTTACATACATACAACTAGCAAAGGAGTTAAACCAGCTAATTTGAGTGGCCAAAAAGCTAAAATTACATTTACAGCCTCACAAACACAACTAGAAATTACAGGTACCCATAGTAGAGTTTTTAAGGGTCCCAGTCAATCAGAACCATCTCTAAATTCATACCCACTAAGATCTATGATATACAATATTGCCTTAATAACATATAAAATAGAAGTCAACCTCCTGTGGTTCATGTAGCTAGAAAGTTTACAAAATTGAGACAATAGTTCTATTTATATGAAATTAAAAAACAGATTTTTTTATTAATATTATAAAAATGTTTAAGGGTATAAAAAGTCAATCTTTAATTTATATGTGTTACGTTTTATATCATTTTTTTACATACACTTTAGAATTGTAGGTTAAAAATGACATTTTAAAAGATGACTTATGAACTTTTCATACTCTAAATCACTGAAAATCTGAGAAACTTGAACTTTGCTCATTTCTAATCTTAAGCATCTGACACAGTTGTCTGAACTATATATTCATTATTTTGTCCTCAGTCGCTGCCAAATTCAATTACTTTCAGAATAAATTGGTATGCAGTCAGATTGAATGCAGCATTTAAAGTAGATGTGCCATCTCTTCCTGTTTGTTCAGGTGACTCCTGTATTTGAACCACCTATCCTGCCTCCTGACCAGAATTTGAAATATCTTGGTCAGAGTTGTACAGAGTCAGAGGCTCCCACTGTTGGTGTGTCAGAAGCACTCAGTGAGGATCTGATCACACCTACTGGGCCATGAAGCTCCTGCCAGGTTATTCACTGATAACGCAATCTACTTTCCCCACTGAACTCTGATAGTGAAGTTCAGTCCAGGACAAAACAATACAACTCTTTTCAGAGCACATTGACCTGTTTAACTTGTGATGATATATCCATGTACTTGGAGACAGTCTGTCAGTGAGCTTTATTGCATTGACAGTCCCATCCTGGAAAGTACAAGCTTGCCTTTTAGCACCTCATTGACCTCCTGCCCGGACAACTGAATGGGCTGTCGAAGGTGCACTTGGTTGGCAGTCTGTCTCCTCTCTTTAGTTATAAGGGAGGCTCTAAATAAAAGGTATTTGATTGTGCACTGGTTGTCTGACAGCCCACCTCCTGGAGTCATACATGAAGATAGGGGCTCCAAAATATGCGTCATTTTGAACCCGCCCCCATGACATAATGACGCAAACGTATCATTTGACAGCGGGGGGCTGGGCCAAATGCCACGATTCACCAGGAATCGCGGCATTTGGGACCTAATTCTGCCCACTTCACTAGGAAGTGGGCACTTCCTAGTGAAGTGGGCAGATCTGGGAGATTGACACACTCTCCCGGGAGTCCGTGAGACTCTCGCAAAATGCGGGAGTCTCCCGGACATTCCGGGAGAGTTGGCAAGTATGCTGTTAGCTTTGTGGTGTTGGGATAGAAGGAAATATATACAGGGAATGGGAAAAGAGAAAAAAGTAATGGAAGGAGATAAAGGTGTCTATCTCAGGTAGTGTTTTATAAAGGAACATCTTTGGTCTATATTTATAAAACTATTTTTTTCAGTTAGAATCTGTAAATTACTTGATAAGGATACTAGACTTATTTTTGTCAAGTATACAACTTTTTAAGACATGGCATATGTTCTAACACTTCAAGACATTAGGATTCTACTGTCCTAGTGAGATCAACTTAATATCTTAGATTATTTTAAGAGCACTTTCCAGATCGTGCTTCTTGAGCCAATAGGCTATATTATTGTAATTTCATGGTAAGGGTTGTATTATGATGAGACTATCATAAAGGTCACAGATAGAATAAATGAATGTTTTAACAGCTGAGATATATTGCATTTACTGGTATTTAGAAAAATTGTACTTTTGTTAAATTAAAAACAATATTACAGCCAGCTGTGCTTTGGAAAGCCTTACTTTTCAAACATGCTGTATAAATATGAATAAAAGAGTATAATGATGCCCATTCTATGGTTTTCTTTAAGTTTACCTAACTTGTTCTGTTACAGCATAGATTAGAAATGAGACCATTTGGTGGTGAACTACAGGAAATTTGGAGCATCTTCTTCATAACAGATCCATCCAGTGGCGGAAGTACCATTGGTGTGGCAGGTGAATTACACTGGGGCCCATGGAGATAATGGGGCCAACTGCATGGCAGATACAGAGGGACGGAGGCCCCGGTACCCTCTTCCCCGTCTGCCTGCATTGGGGCCCACAGCTGGCTAGTTCCACCTCTGGATCCATCACTAGTTATACAGGCAAAGACTTGGACAAATGTCATAATTAGGTCAAATCCTTTTAACATTGGTTCAAATATCAGACAGCTATACATGTGATGATTCACCTGCAACAAGTACATTGTGTTAAAATGCAGACTTTATTGAGCAATGAGGGAGAGATGTACTCTCCTAAAAGAATCACCCAACAGTCCCAGAAAGATCAGCGGGTGGCGCTAATGTGGTGCTTCACGGAGAAAACTTGAATGTTGCTAAATTACAAATTCAAGCCACAGGCAAATTCTATTTTTAAAACTATGTATTTAAAACTTGATTTACCTTCCACCTTCCCTGAGGATTAGTGATCCCATCATTGTGAGCCACTGCCATAGCTGTATTGAACACACCTGATAAAATTAAAGAGGCCCCAACTAGGATAGGCTGCGCTGAAATGTAGTGTTGATCTTGCACTCTACTGTGTCATTCCTCCAAATTATCCTGCCAACGTAATGATATTTAATTAGGGTGGTATGGATTGGCACTGGGACTTTGGCTTGTAATTATTTAGCAAGCTGAAGCAGAGGGAGACAGGAAATTACTCCCCACTGCCGACTGGTCTGTAAGCCAGGTTCTCCTTTGCTTAAGGCCTATTGGTGCTTAAAAGCTAGGAAAGAGTATCTCAGCGTAGAGCCCATCCATTAATTCTTCATGGGAGATGGATATTACATTTTTAAGCCATTAAAAAAAAAGGAATTAAAATTAGCCTTTGGCAAGACTGATATTTGTAACACATTCAGAAACCTTTAAAAATACAAAACTATCAGCGTATCCAAGCAAAGAAGGAAATACGGTTATATTGTAAATAAGTGCACAATCGATCACCCACAATATAATGAAATGGCCTGGTCAATTGAAAGTCTCACTTTCTACAGTATGTGTAGAATGCTAATACACCCTGGCCATCGAGTCTAGTATTACTTATTTATTAATACATTATCAGTTGGATTTAGTAGGTTTAGTGGGAAAACTGCATTGTACAATATGTTCACTATATTATAGAACTCTATTGCATTTACATTGCAAGAGCTAAAATTGTTATGACAACCTATGTATGTATTCTTCAATATAATAGTCCTCTACTGTCTCAATAAAGAGGGAGTCAAATGTATTTTTTATGAACGCTCCAGGGCTACAAATGAAAATATTGTGCAGTGGAAGGTTGTCAATGGTAGCTGATTGGATAATTGGCATCAGAGGCAGAAATAGCGAGGTGTGGGCCCCAATGCCAGAGGGAGGTGGGGTGGAGGGAACTGGGAATGATCTACATAGGCTTCGGTGGACTGCACCTGCCACACCAATGGTAGTTCTGCCACTGGTTGGCATACCTTGTCCAATCAGTTGCAGTACCAACCTCCCACTAATGCATCCCATTCAAAGTTCTTCCAGTTGCTCCTGTACTGAAGTTAGGGGCAAATGCAAGATTTCTAGAGGGTGGTTTTCCACATCACGCCACCAGATTGGGCATGAACACCATGCAAGAAGTGTGTTATTTTACACCAAGTTATGATGCGCTCCAACTCTCCCATCTGCTATAAATTCAAGGGCAAAGCTGCATGCACTGCTGTTAGGTAGTTAGGCACACAGTTCCGCCTTCATGTGCAGGCAGTATGAAGCAGAACAAACCAACAAATTGCTATTGTAGTTGGACCAAATCCCTAAGTAGCACAGTCACCTAAATCTGGTTCTGCCCCATTAGAATTAGGACAGTTGACAGACTGTCCTTTGCTCTCCTATCTGTTCTTGTCACTTTCACCACCTGTGACTGCTGGTGTCTTTATTTGCTGCTTGTCTGGATCCTGGAATGTTGGGGCCCTGTGTGGAAATATAAAATATAGGAAAAATACAATGAATGAACACTCTAGCTTGCCCCAAAGTTAAATCAATAGAACCCACATAAATAAATAGACCTCCCTACTTGCAACAACCAGATCACTAAATGAATAGAGTTACTGTTTAATAAAGAGACCAATTGCCTTACAACCAGTCCTAATATTAACTAATGAATATTCACATTTAATAAATAAACCCATTTCCCCCAATCTGTCCTGACATTTAATAAATAGATTTAATTCCCCTCAAACTCAGCCCCATATTCACATTCAATTAATAGCCGAAGCTCCTCAGCCTTAATTAGATAGTCCCATCACCCCTCATTAAATTAATAGGCACTACCATGATCCAACTATTAAGTAAAATAGACTGCACCATCAAATAAATTGCTTCACCAATAAATTAATTTCTCCCACCCCCTATTATATAACTAACACTCACCTTCACCATTGAATTAACATCCCAGCCTCCTTCAGTAAGAGCCCTCCCTCTTCCACTAATTGCCTTCTTTTAACCACTCTACATTGGAGAAGCAGACTCATCTCTCTGCCTTTCTTGTTTCCTGCACATGTGGGACAGTGCACATTTCAGGTGGTATGTACTCCACATGTGATGTCACATGCAGCCATTGGAGGAGAGAGAGGTGAGCACATACATTGGAGAAAGTCTGTAGACCTTCCAATGTAAACAGATCTGTAGAACATTTCCTCTGTAGAATTGGCGGCAAGCATTAAAGTGGCTGGTAGCTTTGATGGTCAAGCTGCTAATCAGTCCTGAGCTGGAGGGGGGTATCTGGCCAACTGGAAGCCAGCTCTAAGTGCTACCCTCCAGGTTCCTATGCCCAGCAACACCCCTGTCAGATACTCATCCCTACCACCAATACTATTGTTTGGGGAAAGGGTGGGTCATTAAAAAACATTTAAGTACTCATTTCACCTATAGGTGTCACTGTTGCTACTTTAGTCCATGAAGAGGCTTAGGTAGTTACTAAAAGATCTCCATAAATAACATATTGAAGTGAGGAGCATCAGATCATAACATGAACTAAAATGAAAATTGCATAAGTCTTTATAGTGTAATAACTTACCATATTTAAGTAAATTTCATTTCACGCATCATGTATAACTGTATATCAATGATAATTCTCATTTAATAGGAGGTAAACTTTATTCTTGTAAAGGATTTCTAGCATTTTTCCACAAATTATAGTCACAATAAGCTAGAAGGCTTATTAACAACATAAGAGTTTAAAAACAACCCAATAACTTTAAAACTAGTGCACTTATTGCTTGCTACTGATCATATTAGTGTGTATTAAAAGGATTACTTTGAATAAAATTGTATTTGTAAATGAAATCAAATAGAACACAATATCCATTTAAAAAAAATATGGAAAGTGATAATATTAGATGGCAGCTACCTGACAGTTTTTTGAATATTATTGCACATCTACATAATACCATCACCTGTAGCTGGTACAAGAAAACTCAATTAAATGAGTAGCTGAGACTGATGGTGGAGTTTGTCTCTAATGACAAGTGCTTGACTATAGCAAGAAATGATGAGCTGCCGCAGGGAGACATCACCACCCACTTGAACGAGATCTATGAAGGGTTTATGACCCGTTTGAATCCTGATTGAGCTTCACTGTCTTGACCCTCAGGGAGCCAATTGTCTGCAATGCTTGCTCTGCCTGTCACTGGGATGTGCTTAGAATTCTTTTGAAGTCTTAAGATCAGATTGTTTGGATGGCATGAGTAGAATCACCAAAATTAATTCAAAAAATGAATAGAAACTGTACTTGGCACTGGAGGATAATAAGAGGAAGCATGCTCGTATTTGCATATTAAACACACATTTTGCAATATTTGTCTAATATTTTATTGAAAACATTTATTTTACTGTAAATAAATTCCTCTCAATTGTTTCCAGTTTTTTTTGTAATTAAAAGTTGTAATGAGGTACAGGATAATTTGATTTTAATGACAGTGAATGGTATTTAATAACATGGCACAATTGTGCAAATTTGCATTAAAACCATATCAGCCAATCAGATATTTGCTTTTATTGTATAACTTGCACTAGACAAATACAAGCAGATTACTGATTGGCTACTAGTGTTGATTTGCACAATTTAGTAAATAACTCTCAGCACGTCTATATTGGTTCACTGTAATACACAGATATTTGCCGTATATAAACTCAATAGGCTGGTGTGAAATGAGTTTTTCTGAATACAGCATTGTTTTTCAACAAATGATATATGACAATCAGAAACATATTTATTTGTAAATATTATTCATTGGAAAAGCAGAAGCATGTTACAAGAACATGCTTTCATTGTTGAAACACTGTGTCAGGTATTCAATGTTTCAAATGTTCTTTCGTCCAGCAAATGAGCTTCTGAGAAATAGGTTTCATTTTGCTTTTGAAACGCTTGTATGAGACCAGCGTTACAATCAGGGCCACCAAGAGGAATTTGGGGCCACGAAATAGCAACTTTATGGGCCACCCTCCACACACAGTGGGAGAAGGGATGTGCGCAGCACCGTCAAAGGGGGCGTGATCACATAGTGATGGGGGAGTGGCCAACAAGGGCTGTGGCTGCGCCTCTTTACACATGACATTATGGAAGGAATTCAATTAGCCACAAAGTGTCTCTGGAACATTCATGAGACACTTTGCGGTGGAGATTTTGTTCGAAATTTCTACCATATTTGCAGGCAATGCGTGCGGCACATCGCCGGGAATTAAATTCTCATCATTATGTATTAAAATTATGTTGCTCTCACCTACCTGTTATTGCAGCTTTCACAGCCTGGTACTGGATTCTTGTCTGGATCCTGGAATGTTGGGTGGGACCTGTTTGGAAAATGTATAGATACATGAAGTATTGAAAATAATTAGTGAACACAGTACACAGCACAGATCACGCAGTGTATAATTATATAACAAGCATAATATGTGTGATAAAAATAATCACAGATATGTTGGAAATGGTCAGATAATGAATCACAATTGTAAGTCTATAAGAGAAATGGCTGCCTCTGCAACTCCATGCAAAGACAAACACACAATAAATATTAAGAGGCACTCAAAAACCCTTAAACATAAATTCAATATTGATGAGAGAGAATTGCATAAAATTTTAAACTCAAGACTAATTTATCCATAAAGTAACAATATGGGGGAGATTCAATTGCCGGCGATGTGGCACGTGGACATTGCCCTGCGCACATTACTGACAATTACAGCTGGAATCTCTGCTGCGAGGTGTCCTGTGGACTTTGATATATATATAAAATTATGTTTTATTATAATGTATGTATTATATAAAAATTAAGAGGCGTTAAAAAACCCTTAAACACACACACACATATAAATGTTTAAGGAACATTGAGCGCCGCTTAATTTTTAGCATGCAATATATAATATATACATTATAATTAGAGATGGTCACTGACCCCCGTGTTTTGGTTTTGGTTTGGATCTGGATTACCTTCGTGTTTTGGTTTTGGTTTTGCAAAACCGCCCTTGCGTGTTTTGGTTTTGGTTTTGTTTGGTTTTGCTATTTTTGAAAAAAATACAATTTTATTGGTCTAAAATAACCTAATTTAGTTCTCCATCAGTTTCTTAGATAAGTGAGTTAATTCTAAAGCTAATAAATTATGAAAAAAAACAGTTTAATCCCTGGTAGGCCGTCCTTAATTCGAACACTTGTCTGCAAATTATACAGACAAACCTGGTTGTCTACCTCCTCCATCTTTGATTATTGGCAATGTAGCCATCGTCTTTGGGTGTATATTACAACCTCCACTTGTAGTTGAATACAAAAAAAGGAGCCTGCACAGACTGTGGAACTAGAAAGTAAAATTAAATGGGCCACAGTAGTTTGGTGGCTATCTATGCCCCCCCCCCCCCCCGCCCTCCACTTGTAGTTGAATATAAAAAAAGCAGCCTGCACAGACTGTGGAACTAGAAAGTAAAATTAAATGGACCACGGCAGTTTGGTGGCTATCTATGCCCCCCCCCCCCCGCCCTCCACTTGTAATTGAATATAAAAAAAGCAGCCTGCACAGACTGTGAAACTAGAAAATCGAATATACAAAGAAATGGACAAAGGCAGTTTGGTATCTGTCTGCATCAGATCCCCTCTCCACTAGGAGTAAAATAGAAAACTATTCAGCAGTTATATAATCTAGAATATAAATAGAAATTGAGAAAGGCAATTTGGTATCTGTCTGCATCATAATCATCAACATCCTCATTAGCGCCCTCGTCACCTCCACAAATCTCCCCCTCATCCTCTTCTATTTCCAAAGTGGCATCCTCAATTTGTGTATCACTGGCTACACTCGGGCTGTTCTGGTACACATCAGCAGAACTGCTAAAAGGGCCCTTCTTTATGGGTACACTAACAGAATGCTCACGAGTAGACATCCCACTGTTGGATGGACTCTCCACAGGGATCGGTGTCATTTGTGAATCAGAGCAAACATTATCCTCTAATGCCTTACTGTTATCTTGCAGCTCGGCTTTGACGCGTAACAGTAGTTGTGCACCAACTGTAGGCTCGGTAACTTTTTGGGATCTGCCACTAATAATCAAAGTTGAAGGCCTCATTCTCTCTTTGCCATTGCGTGTGTAGAATGGCATGTTGGCAAAAAAAAATTTATCGGCACTTAATTTTTGCTCAGTAACACTTCTTTTTCGCTTCAACACAGTCAATTTTTTTTTGTTTTTGGTTTTTGGACTGATTTCGAAACACTGTGTAGTTTGACATCGCCTTGCCCAGATGACGTACTGGGAACACTAACATCAGGACTGGTGACAGAACCCGGTTGCTCATTCTGCTCATATGTGGACTGCTTTGAATCCATTCTCAGCCCAAAGTACTTGTAGTGCTAAAAATTATTTGGTAGATACTGCTGAGGGATAGTAATTTTCACAGCCAGAAATATTTATGCACAATTATGGGGGACACCCCAAAAGCACTGAGGAGTGCTAAAAATTATTTGGTAGATACTGCTGACAGATATGACTTTTGACAGCCAGAAATATTTATGCACAATTATGGGGGACACCCCAAAAGCACTGAGGAGTGCTAAAAATTATTTGGTAGATACTGCTGACAGATATGACTTTTGACAGCCAGAAATATTTATGCACAATTATGGGGGACACCCCAAAAGCACTGGGGAGTGCTAAAAATTATTTGGTAGATACTGCTCACAGATAGTAATTTTGACAGCCAGAAATATTTATGCACAATTATGGGGGACACCCCAAAAGCACTGGGGAGTGCTAAAAATTATTTGGTAGATACTGCTGGCAGATAGTAATTTTGACAGCCAGCAATATTTATGCACAATTATGGGGGACACCCCAAAAGCACTGAGGAGTGCTAAAAATTATTTGGTAGATACTGCTGACAGATATGACTTTTGACAGCCAGAAATATTTATGCACAATTATGGGGGACACCCCAAAAGCACTGAGGAGTGCTAAAAATTATTTGGTAGATACTGCTGACAGATATGACTTTTGACAGCCAGAAATATTTATGCACAATTATGGGGGACACCCCAAAAGCACTGGGGAGTGCTAAAAATTATTTGGTAGATACTGCTCACAGATAGTAATTTTGACAGCCAGAAATATTTATGCACAATTATGGGGGACACCCCAAAAGCACTGGGGAGTGCTAAAAATTATTTGGTAGATACTGCTGGCAGATAGTAATTTTGACAGCCAGCAATATTTATGCACAATTATGGGGGACACCCCAAAAGCACTGAGGAGTGCTAAAAATTATTTGGTAGATACTGCTGACAGATATGACTTTTGACAGCCAGAAATATTTATGCACAATTATGGGGGACACCCCAAAAGCACTGGCGAGTGCCAAATATTACAAAAGTAAAATAAACCTCTATCCTCCTCTCTTCTCTAGCGATTTTTGTTACAGCAATTGGAATAAGAATATCAGCCTGTGACTACATCCTGCTCTCTCCCTCTGTCAAATGGCGATGGATTGCTGTGGAGGCAGATATTTATAATCTTGAAGTATCGTGAGAACTGAGCCACGAGATCCGACGACGTCACGATGACGTTCGGCCTCGATTTGGATTCGGAGCCGGCGGGAGAGTACCGAGCTACTCGGCTCGGTACTCGGATAGGCGATATTCGGATGGATTCGGTTCTCGGGGAACCGGACCCGCCCATCTCTAATTCTAATAAAACATAACATTTAACACGCCACCCAGGAAGCATTAAGGGTCATTGGGAACTCAGAAAAAAATGCATACCACAATTTTTAGAGTGCAATTGTGCAAATTTTAGACAATGCTTTGCATGACATTTTTAGGATTTTTAGTCCATGATTTTCATGTTATCCCATTAAAAATTAAAATATCACCTCAAAGTATAGCAAACTTCTCCTTCTCAAACTCTGTTGTGCACTTCTGCTCTGTGATACTATATAATGCTCTATGATGCTTTGTGCCATTATAAACTCTTCTGTTGTAGCACTAAAGCTGTAATTAAAATGAAGTTCATAAAGCACATAGTCAGCTGCATGAAAGACTCGTTACTATGCTTACTCCTTCTTCTTTATAACTAATCTATAAATTAATAGCATAACTATGCCTTTTATGAGTGACTTATTTCTATGATACCTTTGTCTGAGCAGGGCACATCATTTACCAAATTAAAGGTCTCGGTCTGTAGATTTGCAAAATATTGGCATTGTAATCGGTTGGATCTTTTTTGAGTTATTTCACAAAATGTGCACCCATCATTTACAACAATGCATTACCATTGTCCTCTGGAAACTGTGACAGTTAGTGAACTCTCCCTGTGCACCTACTGGGTGACCTGGAACATGTGACCTGCTGGGTGGTTTGGAAACTGTGACAGCTATTTGCAGCCACATATATCAGCGCATCTTGCGGGGACCATGCCCAGCAATATAACTTCGATGGAAGAAGTTATGCATTTATTGTAGTGTATAAAGAAATTCTTTAGTTCCTTTAATATGGTGATAGATAATATAGTATTTACTCATTATACACCGTTGTTAAAATTTCTACATGTAATGTAGTGTATAAAAAAGTTATTGAATTCTGGTAAATAAAGTAATTTAGTCATTACATTTCAATTTAATTTAAGGCGGTTGCCGCCAGGTTTCTCTAGTACTGTAAATTTGCCTAAACCATGTGTCTCATAGTGACAACAACCTATTGGAATAGAGCATTGAAGATTTTAGAGAGGTAGGGGGTGTAGGAAATGGTTACATGTGGCAACTAAGCCCACTTTGGCTGGAGCATAGGAAAATTTAGAGAAGTCAAAGGAGCATGGTATGATTGCCGGAAATAATGCTGCAGTCCCACTTGTTCATAATAGAAGGCAATACATAGTCAAACCTTTCTTACAGTGCTTATTTGTTACAATCTAGTAGACACTTTAGTATATTTTACAAATTTAAAACCCTCCTTAAAAGCCCCACTTATTAACAATTAACTAGCTTTTATTAAGTATAAAGATAAGAAAGTAGTCTAACATTGTTTGCATTGCTTACAGCCACCTGTAATGAATTACACTACATGCACAACTTAACTGAAGTGTAAACTATCTAAATTTAGTTTTTACTTTAGATATTTATCATCATCACCATTTATTTATATAGCGCCACTAATTCCGCAGCACTGTACAGAGAACACACTCACATCAGTTCCTGCCCCATTGGAGCTTACAGTCTATATTCACTAACACACACACACACACACACACACACACACACACACACACACACAGACTAGGGTCAATTTGTTAGCAGCCAATTAACCTACCTGTATGTTTTTGGAGTGTGGGAGGAAACTGGAGCACCCGGAGGAAACCCATGCAAACATGGGGAGAACATACAAACTCCTCACAGGTAAGGTCATGGTCAGGAATTGAACTCATGACCCCAGTGCTGTGAGGCAGAAGTTCTAACCACTCAATTTCCAGCCCACATTTTTTATGCATTTTTCAACTTGAATAAATGCTATACAGAGAACATATTGTTTAGAAAAAAATTGAGAACAATTCACTCATGTGTACCAAGAAAACAACTTGATGTTAACATTATACATATTTTATTAACTCTGCAGCATACATGAGGATTTTACACCTCAATGCCAATCAAGTTAAATTTAATTTTGCCAAAATGATCACTTTCCTTGAGTTTGGCCTTATGCATTAAAATGAAAGCCACCAAGTAAATTACCATAGATTATTTCAGCACAAACAAATACAATTTCATTAATGGCATCTTTTTTGGTCATTGATAGAGATAAAAATGTGGCAAAGCATTCAAGCATCTACAGATGTTGCTCAATCTCAGTCCTCCTGGAAGCTGCTAAAGTGGGTCCCAAACTTCAGTAGACTTCTTGAACATGTGTCACACAAGCACTAGGAAAGGTAAATTTACTTCCCAGTGATTCCCAAAAAATCATTGTATATATTTTCTGTGCTTATAGTGTAAATTGTGTGACACATAAAAAGCATTGTTTTCAACTATGACGCACCTTTGTAACTGAATTTACCATAATCGGGGCAGGATGTTTGCTCAGTCCATTAATATCACCCCTTACTTTTAACCCCTTTACTGCTACTTTTACCAATGCATCATTAAAACCGCTATAGAGGTAGAAACGTATTCCAACTTATCTAGATAATAGAATGTCCCCAGGAGGGTATATTTACTAAACCGCGTGTTTGAAAAAGTGGAGATGTTGCCAATAGCAACCAATCAGATTCTAGTTAACATTTATTTAGTACATTCTACAAAATGACAGCTAGAATCTGATTGGTTGATATCGGCAACATCTCTCCTTTTTCAAACCCGCAGTTTAGTAAATATACTCCCAGGAGTCTGAATTCCATGAAAATGCATTTTAATTTTTAAGAATTTTCTGTAGCAATGTCCTTTGAAAACCGTGACGAATAAAAGACCTTGCCTTGCATAACCTGGCGTGACACTACTTGTGTTATAACCTAAAGCCTGCCATCTGCAGTAACACAACTACACATTATACAGCTATATGAGTTAACAAATATGATTGTGTGCACTGAAGCCTTATTTTTTCTTCTCAATTCACTGTTTAAATATTTAGGATTTATTGACTCGACATAAGCTGTAATTAATACTTTTACAGAACTATCTGATTCCAGATGAAATGTAATTGTATTTTCAACCCATATGGTTCTATGTAAGACCATACTGCACAATTGTGCTTTTAAGATTGTAATTTTAGAATACAAGAAATTGTTGTACATATAAGGATCTACGGTTTACATATTATCAGAAAAACTTTGGACTAGGATACCACAGAAGAGTGTAACTCATATTTAATGTACTTACCAATATTTGGTTACAGTACACGCATTTTGGGCCTGATTCATTACGGAAAGGAAAGCAAATAAAAAGGAATAACTTTGCACTTTGACTAAACAAAGTTGCATCAAATGGGAGGTATATTGAAAATGTAGGGACAGATTTATAGTTGGGGTAGGGAATTTCCTAGATAAACTTTAAATTTCTATGTAAAAAAAATCAAATATGTGTGTGTTACTTGAAAATGCAGCCAGTATATTCCTTATGTGCAAAATAATAAACTAATTTGCACCCCTTGCATTTTAATATGGTTTGTCCAGGAGAACATTTACTCCTTTTTTTGCCTTACTTTCCTTAATGAATCAGGCCCCTTGTGCTTTCAGTTTCAAACATTGGAGAAACAACTTAATCTGAATGAGGAAATCATCTTTAAAAAAAATCTATATCACCTGAATAAGGTAAGTGAAATTTCAATTCCATGCATCCTATTGTCTTGTCAAATGGACACTATTTTTCCTTATTTACACTTTTTCTCATCATAATTTAAGGTTGAGTCATCTACTTTGACAAGCTATCAAAACACCTATGTTAGGGGAGTTTCCTAGATGGAATGTTCCACATTCACTGGAGAATAGGATGATACACACCATATTGGTTGTCCTTTTCTTTTTGAGGTCCACTTGGATTATTATTTTAATGTTCATCCTTAGAGCTACATTGGGAGCCCCTTTTCTTACAGTGACATCAAACAACTGGTCCAGCAAATATTTATATAAGCAGCGAGGTCAACTTATACCAATGCTTAGTTGGTGCTGGTCTTTTAGAGTATCAAATCACCCTTTTATATGTCTGTATGATCTTAACCATTTTCTGGGCAGGTATAAATAAATATTTAGAAATATTCGGGAGAGGCTTCTAATTGGCTCTGAATGATAACTTGATATTAGTGTAATGGGGTCTTCAGCCCACAGGACATCCCAAACAAACAGGTAGGCATTAGAGCTGTAATTATTAGATAGAGGGGGGTAAATGTATCAAGCTGAGTTTTCCGGCGAGTTTGAAAAACCAATCAGATTCTAGCTATCATTTATGTGCATTCTACAAAATGATAGCTAGAATCTGGTTGGTTGCTATAGGCAACATCTCCACTTTTCAAACCCGCTGGCAAACTCTCAGCTTGATACATTTACCCCAGGGTGTTTTATAACTTATTCTCAAGAATGGTATGTGTGTAACTGTGAATTGTATTTTTTAGGCTGTTCTATAAATGTTACATGTTTTAAACCTGTGTGAAAGGTCCATTTCGATATTAATTTTGTACAGATTCTGATTAAAAGAAGGATTATCTTCTGTCTGAGAGATTTGAAAAGTCATTGCTTGGTAAATGAAAATAAGTATTATACCATTTTCCTGCTATAATGTGGCACCCTTGGACACCATTCCATTAGAAATTATGGATAATGATGATAGAGGCTTATATGTTAATTTATGTAAACCTGAAGGAAAATGTGATTTTCTGCACATGTTGAGTTAGGCCTAGAAGAGGTTATGAGTATTTAAAGGTAAAGCCCTACTTATAAATTGGGTATTATTCCCCATAAAGGTAGCAAAGGTGAAATGAGAGATGGTGACAAACCAAAAAAGCTATAAAAGAGATTGGCTGATGTAGTGTAAAATTAAGATATAACCAGATATATGCCAAATATTTGCAACAAAGTTAAGTCCAAATCTGTACACTACTATTTAAATGCCCAGATAAGCATAAGGAAGGTTAAAAATACTAACAAAGTAGCACAGTGAGTCTTATAAAACCCAACTGCAAACAGAACATCAATATCGTTCGTCAAGCAGAGCCAACTCCTTTAATCTCAAAATAACAACTATTTGTCATGCTTCCTGTCTTAAGTCTGACAGTAACATAATTATACTCAAAAGATCTTAGTGATAGACAATTTTTTCCTCTTAGTTGCTGTTCTAACCATGAAATACAAGGCACGGGAACAAAGATAACGAACAGAACAAATGAGATAGTAAATTGTGCATTTACCATAAGAATGGAGTAATCATGTCGCTGCTTTTAACTAATGTGCTATTTTATAATTCCACATTAAATACCCTGTCCTCATTTGTTGCTGACTCAAACTAATGGTATTCCAATCTTTGATTGCAATGACCTACTGCATAATAAACTGACTCATCTGCGAGACCACAAAACTAATCAAAAGATCATCTAATCTGCTCCGAGCGTGAATTTTAATTTGGAATATTTATAGGGCTGACATCAATAGCAACTTGTTTTTTCTTTGATTTCAAGGACCTGGGCAAACATAGCTTAATGTCAATGTACAATTTATATTTGTTTTATTTAATTCACAGGCATATATATATATATATGCTAAAAAAATGGGAACAGGAAAAAAAGATCAGTCTTAAAGATGACAGTGTATACACTCTTAGCAGATATTTAATTTGTTATATGGAATTGTAATCTAGTTCCATACATTTGGCATTGTAAAGGGTTGGCAGTGGGGTACAGTCTTTAAATCTATTCTGCAGTCAAAGTTAAGTCAATGTACTAAAATAAAGTTTGATGTCTTTCTTTGTTCCATCCATTCCACACCATTGTTACATGCACTAAGTGTCAGTCACAAATTACTGCTTTATTATTGGTGGCCTATAATATTGCTGCACTACAATAGTCACCTACACTTTCCCCACAAGCAACTCCAATTCTATTGTTCTTCTACTACCTAATGTATCAAATGTTCCTTATATAGCTTAGAAAGTTTCAGATAAAAACTTAAAGCATTTCTTTAGATCTGCACCCCTAGACTAGATAACTAGACATAAAGTCACTTATTCAGTGTTTTGATTGCCCCCTCTGTGGTCCCCACACTGCGGGCTAAAAGCTGATATGGAGGGGCTTCTCACCTGTGAACTTTCTGCTCCCAATGTAATGGGCTGAGGATGTGGAACTTGGCTATGATGTCACAGCCCAGTGCCACATCGTTCCCTGGCCACACTAAATAATAAGCGCGCATGTGCGTGGACAAGTGGATAGGAGTTCGGATCAGAGTCTGGGGCGCCGACAGTTCACACACCCCGGCTCTGGCTAGCCTACAAGTAGCAGTCCCAAAATAGAAATGCCCTAATTCCCTCCCATATCTCGGACATAAACATTTCAGTGTCCAAAATCTGTGCACAATCTACACAGCATATAGACTAAACACTATGAAGGGCACACACAGATTTGTGTTGACAAATATTATCACATCCCTTCCATCTTCCCCTCTTTCCCTGGTTCCCAGTGATTCATTTAAACAGGAAAGATAACATATTATCCCCCAATAAAATAGCAATTCATTAACTCTAACAAAGATAAAGGGGGCAAAAAATATCTTCTTGCCTCCATGAAAACACTGCAATGGATGCTGGCGATACTTAAAGAGAAAACACACTATGACATTGCAGCCTTGTTTCCCAGTTATATGACTAGCTCTGCATATATTCCAATGCAAAACAGGCTGGTGCTGCCTTTACCCACAAGTTGACTTAAGTGATCCATTAAGTTAGCTGTTCTGAAAGGTTCAAGGCCTCCCACAAATGAATGACAGGCTTATTTATTAGACTGTTGGAGAAGTAGGTTGAAGTAGGCAAAACTTAAGCTGGGTACACACTACAAAATTTTCCACCAACTTTTTATGCCGATCGATTTTACATGCGATCAATGGTCCGATCGCTCGGTCCATGGACCGCATACACACTAGCCTTGTTTTAAAAGATAAAGGGAAGAGCGGACATCTCTTTAGCGACTTTTTACAGCCATGTTGTCGTGAGCAATGATTGCAATTTCGTACACATCGGTCAGAAGTTTATACACACTACACAACGGAAACGAGATTGGAATGAAAATATTTAACGGTACGACCAACCAAATGAGGCGACAATCATACATTTGGGTAGACTTTCGACCGTCGTGTCACTACACACACTGACCCGACTTTTGAACGAGTGGTCGTATGTCGGCTGGTTGAGTCGATTATTGGACAAAAACCCTGTAGTGCGCACCTATCTTTAGAGGACAGAGGGAGAATTTTGTGTACAAAAAAATATCTCTAAACAGTAAACTTTGATAAAAATGGGTTTGACCTAACATATTATATTAAAGGTGAGCAAATATCATTAATGTTGGACAGGTTGGTGGTACAACAACTTTAAGTATTTTTCTTGCCACTTCTTTGCTTCTTTCTTCCCACATTTATTTTACTAACCTCAATCAGAGATTACTTTGTGCCCAATACACCCAGGCATCGTCCTGATAAGTATAATAACCGGCACCACACAGCTCTACCTCTCCTATGAGATAAGTGAAACACAAACCATTCAGACAGCACTGTGTGTCACAGCTTTTTTTTTTACCACACATAAAAAACAATAATAAAGAAAAAGTAAATATATTGAAACATTAAAAAAAAGAAAACAAATGGCACCAAAAAATGCAAAAATATTATTTTAATTACAAACTATAATATAGGCATTATTAGGAATAGTGCACCTCTCTACTTTATAAGGAATAAAGTTACCTCCCTACTTTAAATATAAGCATATTAGATATCCTCTCAGGGTTATAAACAATTGGTGGCAGCAACATAGGTAACATAACTAAACAATTAGTCAATAGATGCTTGTTATTTTGTCTATAATTCAAAAACAATTCTAGAAAACTGCATTTTAGAATATTACTGTTATTGTAAGTTCTATCAGTCATTTGGATTGAACCTGCGTCTGGAACAGGAGAATACTTGTATAATAAAAAGGAATTCTCTTGCTTGTTTGACCTTTTGTACCGTAGCAATGACACACTGTATACTTACTGTCTATAGAGTGAATAACAGTCAACTGGAAAACTAGGTTCGACCAGGCAAACTCAAACCATAAAGAAAGCTCAGAGATAAACATTTAGAGATGTAATTCTTTCCATCAGCCCAAAGGTTTTGCAAATCGTGTGTAAAGATATGTGTAGTGAACTTGCAATAAAAATAAAGACTTGACAGTTAGGATAAATGTGGATGTCAAAATAATATTACTCCTGTAGAATGGATGGCAGAAAAAAAAAAATTAAACTACATCCACCGGTGTGATTTTATAGATTCGCCTCTTTGCCACATGTCAACTTTTATAAACTGCTTTATTGCAACATGACAGTACCAGGAACATGTTGACATTCTCTTCTAAACTTTGATTTTCCATTTCAACTCCCAAGGAAATTCACAAATTCTCAAGCACTGTTTAGATGAGCGGATGTGTTAATTAAAAATACATAAACAATCTTAAGAACAGTAACAAATAAAATAAAAAAAAAGACGTTAGTATGTGACACTTTTAAAAAATGTTAAGAAATAAGTGAGCATGAAGAGATAACTTAATACTGGTCTGGTCACAAACAGTCTTGTGTTTTAATAAGTTCCGTGATACAACTAATTAGCAATATTGTAAGTAATCCGATTTGTAAATGCTTATTTATATATGATACAAAAAGTATGCTAATGTAATTAAAAACTGCACTTAATATTTATATAGAGTGAGTTCTGAGGTCACTATCTATAACAAAAGAGTTCTGATATAATCATGTATTTGTATATCATAATGAAAATACACTGTCGACTGTAATTCATTATGGTTATTCGAAACTCGAAGGCACCTTTAGTGTCTCATAGGAATATATATATATATATAAATATATATATATATTCATGAATAAGTAATTTTATTCCAGTGTGACATCAATTTAGTAAATCTGTGTTTGCTACCAAAGTCCTATCGGGTTGCGGTAAGATTTTAATTTCTCCTAAGTTGACTCATATCTGCCCAGCCTGACAACATCTTATGCCTTTAATAAATCTATCACTTTATGTGCAGTTGGCTCTTTGCAGTGAACTCTTTGCATTGAGCAAACTCATTGGTATTTCTGTATGTGCTATATTATTAGATATAAAGACAAGATGTCACACAAATTGGTAGAACAGGCTGTTTCACAGAGGTGTGAAATTCCTGCCATGCAAACTTTGAGTTCTCCTTTTGCTTTTTCCCATTGTTATTCTATGAATACAGCTGACATGACGACATATATAAATCTTTAAAAATATAGGACTGTTCTTGGTTTATGTCTCAATAGATGCAAATTATGTATATGTTCTATTATATTTCCATTTTCTTTAACATTATTTTTAGTCTTGCCTTTTGCTAATGATTCTATTTGGGGCTCTGTTTAGCAGACCAAAAGAATAATTAAATATTTTATTTATTATGTATCTATATGTATTTATTATGTGCTACAAAATAGCTTTATAATTAAAACCTCATTACAATACCCTTTCCGCCTAACAACATTTTTTCCTAAAGTCAACATTTTTTATATTTATTCAGATATATAGATTTTTTTTTAAAAACATTTTAACTGAGTATATATAGCTTTCACCCACTGTATATTCTGAGCAAATTATCATACAGCATGACCTAAGTTTAATTTTTGTTTACTCAGCATACCGAGTATAGAGGATGCAATACTATTTTAAATCCTACAACTCTTGAAGTGGGGAACACTGAATCAACCCTGACCACTCCCTTGGAGACATACGCTGAACTCCATCCTCAAATAGAAAAATCCACAGAATTAGTATGGAGCAGACAGTTATCTTTAGTTATGCAAGACACCTATAGTGCTTGTTGCTGTAATGATTAATATATTGTTTTTACAAGGTAAGTTAAGCGAGACATAGACTTCAACCATTTCACTTATAAAGAAAGTTGTTTTCTACTCTCTTCAGAGGATGCAGTAAAAAATGTTAATCATTTAAATGCCCGGATACTTGCTTTGTACTTGCACATATCTCTTGGCTTATAGTAAATGAATTTTTGATAAAACTTCAAACCCAGAAGTTTAATTTTAAGTTGACCTAAGCACAAGTTGAAGTCTATTGTAAAGTCATTCTGCATATTTCTGCCACTCATCTGTCTTTTAATCTAATGATCTTTCTACTTTCCCCCGCACAGTGCTCATTTACATCTCTTGACACATTTTATCAATTCCTACTATGCTTTTCTATTTCAACTGCCCTCCTTTTAATATACTTTCTTGTCATGAGGTTCACAGTTGTTACCACCTCCTTTTCTCTCCGTTTTATATTGTAGAGAACATCCAAGGTTTTGATCAAATAGAGATTTGCTTTAACTTTTCTGCAGCTGAAATAAGTTCTCTGCGAGTTCAATCGAGGTGCTAAGTTAAATTGCAAAACCCACAGATTTAAAAGTGCATTTCTTTCACTAAGCTGTGTGCAATTTTTTTGGTTACAATTTCTGGCTTTTAATAGGGTTGTACATTTAAAATTGGGGTTACCATGTACATTCATACCAAGCACTAAAAATAAAACTGAAAAGTGAATTTAATGATTAGTAAGTTACCTGAGCAGTTTTGCAAATCTGTTTGCTACAAAATTGTAAGATGGAATAAATCCATTGATATTCTGGGAAGTTCTATTGGTTGTTTGTTTACTGTGGAACAAGAAACGGAATTCTAGAAGATTAATCCTTATCAGAAAAAAAATAATATTTCAGTGATAATATATGGTTCATTAAAATGACCAGTTCATTTGCAGAAAATTTTAATTTTGCAACTAAAGTAGCAAAACCAATCACCAACCAAACCAGGGTAGATTTGCTCATGTTGGCACCATATAACTGGAACAAAAACTATACACAGCATCTGACTGCCAAGGGAAAGAAAAATGAAAAGTAGGGCTGAATAAAGACCTCAAAATACCTGTATGCAGTGATTCAGCCAAATTTCGGCTTAACATTCGTGAATTCCGATGAATTTTTTTCATTTTATTTTTTTTTATTTAAAATTATGATCCACTTTGATTTACTCTGATTTGCAGAACACCATGATTTACCCTGGCTGCTTCCTATCAGCGTTTTACAATTTAAATGGGTACTTAAAGTCAACATTTAGAAGTATTTACTCTTGTCCCATGCTGGGTGTGGAAATTTACCACCAAACAATATTTCTATATATGGCACATGCAAACAAAGACACATGTGCTCAGGCAATTTCACATTGCTAAGAATATTATACAAGAAAAAAAGCAATGTTAGTGTAGGTGGTAATGAAGCAAAGAAAGTAGTGCTGATGCATCCTCATACAACTTATTTAGAATAAATAAAAATGGATGCACAATGCAAAGCAAATAGTGTTTGAGGTCATAACCTCAAAAAATGAAATTGCCTTGGGGCAGCACAGTGGCGTAGTGGTTAGCACCTCTGCCTCCCAGCACTGGGGTCATGAGTTCAATTCCCAACCATGGCCTTATCTGTGTGGAGTTTGTATGTTCTCCCTGTGTTTGCATGAGTTTCCTCCGGGTGCTCAGGTTTCCTCCCACACTCCAAAAACATACTAGTAGGTTAATTGGCTGCTATCAAATTGACCCTAGTCTCTCCCTCTTTGTCTGTCTCCCTGTCTGTCTGTGTTTGTATGTGAGTGTGTGTCTATATTAGGGAATTTAGACTGTAAGCTCCAATGGGGCAGGGATTGATGTGAATGAGTTCTCTGTACAGCACTGCGTAATTAGTGGCGCTATATAAATAAATGATGATGATGATGACGATGACAACCTCTTTTCAAAAAGTATTTTAGGATTTGTATTAAGTTATCACATTGAAGGAAACAATTATGCAACTGGATGTAGCTGCCATTCTTAGACAAATAATAAGCATAAAAAATTGCCAGTGCCACAGTTGAATTTGAAAAACACATCTCCCCTATTTTACTTACTTGCTAGTGGACTACTACTCTTGGAGTGAAGAATTTAGGGATAGAGTGGGGAGTCCTGAAGATATGGATTTGTGTTATGCCGTTTCGATAGTGCTGGACTGAGATACATCTTGCAATAGCAATAGAGACTAGAGTGAAGCTGGCTAGGTTTTAGAGACTGAGTTTCGCCTGCTTCAAGGGATAGGGATGTTTTCTGAGCTAACAAATTGCTACTGCTGTCAGAAGTTGTAGGACTACAGGAAAAATTTGCTATGCCCCATTTTGTGTGAATACAATTCAGCCCATGAGGAGCAGTCATTTTGAGATTACAGAGAAAACTGTGCTAATTGCTATGGGAATCTCTAGCTGCACTTATTCAAAAGTCAATAGATTTATCCTGTTACATGTTGTGTGTGATTACACATCATTTATTCAAGTGACTTTGTTTAATTCAAGTTGCTCATCTGCATACAATGAAAAAGTTCAACTGTGCAATTTTTCTAGGGAAGAGTGATAACTGGATTACCAGGCATGTAAGAGGTCTCTGATTAAAGCCAGTTGTGTAAATTATTGTGTCAAACTCAAGGATAATCTGCCTAGTTTAGGCCTATTCATAGACTGTAAAGAATCACAGAGCACAAGTATGCACCAACAGGAGAGCTAAAAGTAATATTGTGTATTTAAATGTTTAGAGGGTTTGGGTGGGGGACAATGGGATGGGAACTGTGTAAAATACTGTGAATTTATTGCATGCCATGTGTAAATAGTTATACTACTGAGGGAAGTGCTGCTGAGTCTGCTGTGCAATTGCTGCTGGAGTAATTAGAGTGCCAGAGTCTACTCATCTATAGGCACAGTGATAAAAGTAGTAGTGCAAGGGAAATTATGTAAACTGTTGACATTCTGATATTTAATTAATTGTTGTCTCTATTATTATATAATGAATTGTTTTATGCCCCGTCATTATTTCATGTCAAAAATATATATATAGAAAAGTGGTGGCTGCCCAAATCCTAAATGTGGCGGGGTGGCTTCTATGCCATTTTTGTGTCCTGCAAAAGTGTTTTTCTACTTGTCATTACCCACATAGGTGTTTAAAAGCCTAACACCTTGTGCCTATTACTTTCCTACTCCTGTAACGATCAGTAGTCAATCTGTGTGTCCACTCAAATTGAAGCCTTATTATATATAAAGTTTACGGTATTGATTGTCAGTTACTTTATAGAGAATGACAACTTGCTTAAAGAAAAGTTTTCCCAAAAATAACTAGACCACGTTGGCAGTTCGGAAACTATTGAAAATTTGTATGTCTTCATCATCCCCTTTATCAAATTATAACACAGAGTTTTTTATTTAGTCACATCTTTGTGGACAATATAGCAGAGGTGAAAAACTAATTAAACATGAAATTACAATTAAGTGCCAGTGAGGATTCACAGAAATTTGAAGATGAGCATGGTGAGACAGTAATGGTCATACTTAGAGAAATGTGGGGAATCACAAATGAGTACCAGACAGACTGTAAGTGCCTTTTCTAGGGTGATAGATATGTGACATTTGATTGCTCCTTGCTGATTGGCTTTTTTTTCTGTTACATGCACTGCGATTAATCTCCAGGGAGCATAAATTATTCTGCAGATTTTGGGAGTTTATTTATCAATTTGTGAATTGCTGAAATTCAGCCATGCCGCAGTCAGCTCAACCAATTGCCTATTCCAAAATGCAAAACTGTCCTGAGGGATACATCATGTGATTCTCTCCTGGTGAAATACATCATGTGATGCTGTCCTGGGAAATACATCATGTGATTCTGTCCTGGGGGATACACCATGTGATTTTGTCCTTGGGGATACACCATGTGATTCTGTCCTGGGGGATACATCATGTGATTCTGTCGTGAGGGATACATCATGTGATTATGTCCTGGGGGATATATCATGTCATTCTGTTCTGGGGGATACTTCATGTAATTATGTCCTTGGGGAATACATCATGTGGTTCTGTCCTGGGGATACATCATGTGGTTCTGTTCTGGGGGATACATCATGTGATTCTGTCCTGAGGGATACATCATGTGATTCTGTCCTGGGGATACATCATGTGATTCTGTCTTGGGTCATACAACCGGTGATTATGTACTGGGGGATACATCATGTGATTCTTTCCTGGGGAATACATCATGTGTTTCTGTCCTGGAAATCATGTGATTGTAGCCAGGACTTCTTATGATGTCATGCTACTTACTATGGCATCATGGTAATTTACAGAACATCCTTCAATGAAGAATAGAAATTTATGACTGAGGCTGTTTCCACAGATAACATTTTAAATTACTATTAAGAAAACGACATATAAACATTAGAGTCAATGGGAATGTCATTAGCAATTTTTTTCCATTATGATGATATAGCATCCAACTTTGACCATTGCTTTTAACTCTAATTTCCCTACAAATCCATGATAAACAAATAAGCAAAGGAAGGGAAATGGGAGACTAAAGTAATGAACCTTAAGAGCTTACTATATTCCTATTCACTTCCTCTTCACTATGTACAGTCAAACCTTCATCTACGAAATCATAGGAAATGATGGTTGATTAATTAGTGCAGAGACTTCCCACTAGATCAATACACATTTCCAAAGGGCCCATACACTACAATTCCTAATAATGTTTAATTGTATCTAAAATCTATATGTTTCCTATTAGTAAGGAAATTCTGCTTCACTGTACGCCATCATATTTTATTGATTAATCAATCATGTTTTAAATTACACATTCTTAGCATATAAACCGTATTTCTATATGACGTTGCAGTTAAAGTGCTGTCATTTATTTCTTAACATAAATCAAAAAATATACGAAGATGGTTATATAATTTGTTTATAATGAACCCAACATTACATAGTATAACATATATAAGAAATTTATCTTGACATACACATGTTAAATTGTATAATACTTCAGGGTTAGGCAGCGTGTGTCTTTCCAGCTGTCTTAGAATTGCATGTTCCAGCATGCTCTGCTATCCACTGGTTGTCTGACTGGCAAGGGATTCTGGGATATGTTGTTCGTCAACAGCTGGAGATATAAGGGTTACCTATCTTGGGTGTACATGAATTATTTTATCCCGCAATCTCACAGCTGAATGCCCAAATTCTTCATGCTTTTAGGGCAGCACGGTGGCCTAGTGGTTAGCACTGCTGCCTCACAGCAGTGGGGTCATGCGTTTAATTCCTGACCATGGCCTTATCTGTGAGGAGTTTGTATGTTCTCCCCGTGTTAGCGTGGGTTTCCATCGGGTGCTCTGGTTTCCTCCCACACTCCAAAAACATACTGGTAGGTTAATTGGCTGCTAACAAAATTGACCCTAGTCTGTGTGTGTGTATTAGGGAATTTAGACTGTAAGCTCCAATGGAGCAGGGACTGATGTGAGTTCTCTGTACAGCGCTGCGGAATTAGTGGCGCTATATAAATAAATGATGATGATGATGATGATAATAAAAGGATGAATTGCATTTAGGGGTCAGTCCCTGTTTGCATTTTATCTGTCCTCTGAAGTGCTGGAGTTTGGGCCTCATCCATCCTATCAATAGAACTTATTCCAGATACAGTCTTGAGGAAAACTCACATTTCTAGGCACACTCAAAAGTGATACATGTGATGAAAACAGCCCTAGTGTTCCCTCAACAGTACCGAACAGTATTTTCGGAGAAAAAAGTTTAAATCAATGAAGGGTGTGACCCTAACGTGGTCATAGTTTGGGATTTACAGTAATGCTGTTACTCATTCCATTGTGCACTTTTCAATGGGGCAGATGGATCTTTCCCTTCTGAGCTGCCAGCTAGCCCTACAAATACGTCATCTTGGGCTATGCCAACAGCTTTAACTGCAACTCTGGCTCCAGTTACAGGATCACACTGAAATCCGAGCCCACCCGAACGTTGCCAATCCGAGCCGGATCCGAGACAGATCCGGGTATTCCCGCCAATTGCAAAACTGAAACCGAGGCTCTGAGTCATAATCCCGCTGTTGGATCTCGCGATACTCGGATCCTATAAATTCCCCGCTAGCCACCGCCATCTTCACTCGGGCATTGATCAGGGTAGAGGGAGGTTATGTTAGGTGGTCCTCTGTCCTGCTATATCTCATGCTGTACTGTGCTGGGGAAATAACAATGCCCTTAGAAGGACACAGCACAGCACGAAAAATTTTAAAAAAAGTTATAAAAAAAAAAAAAAAATTTAAAAACAAAGGAATTAAACAAAAAAACCCAAAAACAATCCTGTAGTATAAGTTCATTGGTACTGCAATATTACTGATTCTGCAGAATAGACTGGGAATTAGTAGAAATGATTGTCATTGAATGTTATTGAGGTTAATAATAGCGTAGGAGTGAATATAAACCCAAAAACTTGATTTTAACACTTTTTATGTTTTTTTCAAAATAAATCCGAATCCAAAACCTTAAATCCAAACCAAAACCTTTCGTCAGGTGTTTTGCGAAACAAATCCAAACCCAAAACCTCAAGCAAATCCGAATCCAAAACACAAAACACGAGACACCAAAAGTGTCCGGTGCACATCCCTAGTTTGTACCATTAATTTTTTTAGGATGTCAATTTCCAACTTCTGAAATGATCCATTCATAAAAAATCTATCTTGGGGGATGAAGGCAGTAGATATAATGTTCAGCATTTCAGATCATAAGATGCAGGGATAGTCACTGAAAAATGCAAAGTCTCATAGTCCTTCAGAAAAGAAACATAATGCATAGTTGGGCCTGCAATGATTCGTATTGTACCTGGTAAAGCAGTTGTCACTTAAATGCTCTATCTGTACTTGTTTAATTATTTACACTTAGATCCAATGTCCTGCTCAGAACACGGAACCCTGCTGCTTGTTGTCTTCAGTGACAGTTTGGAATAGTGTAGTCCTAGAGCTTAAAGATATCTAGAGAGTTTTTAAACTGTTACCCATACACCTAAATTGTTTGAATTTTTTTTGATTAATGCATGTACATGGGCTGATAGTTCCCTCTTATTATTTTGAGATTGTTTCATATTTTATAGAGTGAGTGGCTAAGTTTGAAATTGCTCTCTCGCAATCCTTCATTGTACAGACATTCTTTATTATTTGTGGATCAAATAAAAGAAAAGTGTTTTCTGAAAAATTCCACTTACATGGCAGTCCTGTGGATCAATTCACTTATTAGACATAGGATTATCAGATTATTAGATCATTAACAAGGGAATTCAATTCAGGATGCACTTATCACTGTGAAAGTGCAGAAGTCCTAACCCATTTAAAGGCCTTAGTGCTGTGGGTGGTATTTATTGAAGCATTAAATCGGAACTGCTGTGGATCTTGGTGTGTGGCAAACATTATGCATGTAAGAGCAAAGTGATAAGCTGACTGTTCTTGCAATTAAAAGTTTTGTTCAGTTTTCAGTTAAAGAACAGTTAATCTCAAGTTGTTGTTTTACCTTCAATGAACTGATCTCAAGGCTTGTTTGAAACCAAGGGGCCTATTCATTAAACCTTGCATTTCTGCAAATTCCCCGAAAATGAACAGACGCAATTATTAGTATCCTGCAAATTTATGAACAGTGCATTGATGATACCTTCTGCTTTGCATGTTGCTTCGGAATGCAGAGCAGTCCCCATAAATGTGTATGAGGACTGCTATGTACCGCAATTTAACAAGTTCTGAATTTGCAATTACACATACGGCAATGTACGCCAGCTCAGCTCAGCGTACATTACCGTATGTGTAATTCTTCAGCTCTGGAGAGAACATTGGGATCTTCGCATCCCTCACCGCATCTTACTTCTCTCCCCTCCAGTCACTATCACAAAGGTGGCCAACTTGCAATAGTGACCATGGGAGAGATAGAAGAGGGGTCTCCGTAGGAACACCAGTCTTTCTTGACTGCTGTTCCTGTTCAAGATTTTTAATAAATGCACACATTCTTTCAATTCTTATGCTTGCGATAAGTATTGAAAGTGATCGTATTAAAAATGCGGTCATTAATAAATAGGGAACCAAGGGAGAAGTTAGTCTGTTTGGCTATGCTTAGATAAAAGACTGTTGTGTATTAGCGTTATTTGTGCATATTAAGGGGTTTTGGTTATTGCACACAGTCTCCGCACACCATGCTGCCAGCAAAACTGAAATTGGCGGGTCTACAATTTCCAGTGACAACCAGCAACAACAGAAGGAAACAGGGAAACTAAACAGAACACCTGCTGCAACTAGAGAAATAGGTACAGATGAAAAAAAGATTACTGTATCACATAGCTCAGGATTAAGTGTATATTCCATGTAATCTTATGACCGATCTCTGATTACTCCATCTATGAACAGAACAGGATATTGTAGTTAGTGGTATATATATATATATATATATATATATATATATATATATATAAATATATATAGGTAGATATATATATATATATATATATATATATATATATATATATATATATTTATATATACACACACACACATACATATATATATATATATATATATATATATATATATATATATTCAATAATATCTGGTAATACATTAAGGAAACGATGTAGCATTAATGGGTTATATTAAACTTCAAATTTTTGTTTTGGACTGAAAAACCATTATTTTTACTTTGACACTACATTTCATGTATGTATAATATTATAATGCCTGAAGGAACTTTGGAATTACATCTTAATGCTGGAAACAATCAGATTTGTTCATTAATCCCAGGAACATGGTGGGGTAATTTATCAATGTCTTTTAAACCTATTCTAGATGTAAATTCTGCCCCCAGTCAGAATTTACAATACAGTTTAGAAAAATGTTGAGCCGGAGAAAATCTCTATAAAACATGGCAAAGTATTATATTCTTTTCATATCAGAGAAAGTATAAATGGAAATAGAAGTTTATGCGGTGAACATATAAAATATATTATAATACTATTAGCAAACCAGCGGCTTTCTGTGATGCCATCACATATATTAAATTGTTAAAGTTTGTCAACTGCCGACAAAGAGGAGGGCAGCATTCATATGAATGCACCCTATTCAATGATGGGATGCCACTGGTTCTTGGCGCAGCCAATAAAATAGTTTTTTTTCCACTCTGTAAGTGGTACATTTTAAAGATAAAACAAATTTGTCCTTATTTGAGTCTTCTAATGTATTTTTGGACTTCTTGAAAGGTGTCCCATATTCATTTATTTATTTTTTATTTTTTACCCTTAGCTTTATTTTAATACATTATGGGTATTGCCAATGTACTAAATTCGTAATAACAAATATCAAAGCAAACAATATCAAATGTCTGGGCTGATACAGGAGTTAAGGACTCAAAGTAAGTGCACTTCTTGTTATCATGGTATGTGGGGTGAGATTCAAGTTTAAGTGATGCTTCATAGCATTTGCATTCTTAACAAAAATAAAATAGAAGCACGTTTTACGTTTGTAAGTTAAATATAACTGTCTGACACTGGCGGATCCAGAGGCGGGTAGTTGGAGCAATCACCCCCCCTCCCACCCCAGCAGCAATCTTTCAACCTTTGAATTGCGTCTGAGAAGTCCGGTCAAAGGGAAGGATGGGGCGGGCCAACCAATCAGAGTGAGGGAGGGGTGTGGCTAAACCCCCCCCCTACAGCAAAGTCTAGGTCCGCCCCTGGTGTCTGAGGGGTGTGTCATTTGCTACTTATTCAGACCTGGACACATCTTCAAATCTGAATTTATCAACAAAAACTGACATTGTAGGAATAGTGAAAGTAAACTCTACTAGTTTAAAGCCATAAATACATGCGCTCAACTGGTTTTAGTATTTAAATTTTCAATGTTTGAAACCAATTTAAGATGTACTTGTTTATATATTGCTCCAAATAGATGCTAAATGTTAACACATTTATAAGTTCGACGGAGATCTTATATCTGGCTGAGTGAAATTCTTTCATGAGTCCTTAATGGACGCCAAACGTTCCCCTTGTCCATCATGTTTCCTTAATTAAGTGCTCATTAATTTTATTATGTACAGCAGAAAGAAAAAAATGTTTTAGCTCTTTTCCAGATGAGAATTCCATTATGCTGCAAGGCATAAATTGGTTTTGTTAATGTCAATACATGCTACATCAACATTAATACCCATTAATGACTTTGCTAATAAAACCACTGTGATTTCTTAATTTTCAAAAAAAAAAAGTGATTGACAGGTATTGTCTGAGCAGAAAGGGATTTTGTCAACATTAATATTCCACAACATGATATGCGGGTGATTAGAAGCATAAGTCTTTTAAAAGTACCAGCTGTGCTACAGTATTAGCAACTTGGCAACGGAGTTGTGACCCATGTGGATCTGTTCCAAAAAGTTAGCTTTAGTCTTAAATGTCACTACCAGTGCGCCTGAATTTGATTTCCATAGAATTACATTTCTGCGCTAAACAGTTCTTGTTGTGCAGGCTAATTTTGGTGCCCTACAACACCCCCAGTTACAACAATGTATTCTCACATTGTTGGATTGACTGGCTATACTTGAATTTTTATCTGCAGGAATATATTATCAAGTCATTGTCGCTATTTAAAAGTTATATTTTAGTTTAATATATTCATGGAGCTTTTTCTGCCAGACCAATGGAAATTAAATAAACAAACAGTATATTTTATTAAATTCCGCTCATACAAAAACAGGAATGCCTTGGAGACTTCTAGGTAAGTGTTTAAAGTTTGGAAATAATTTGTGACAGCTGGTAGTGTACACATCATAGCACACGACAAGTAGAACAGATGAGAACAATTCAATGTTTTTTCCTTTAAGTAAACAATATTTCCAGAATAGAGTAAAGATGTATTTTCCGTTAAAAAAAATAATTTATTTTGATTTAATCCAATTCAAAAAATTCTCTTTAGAGCCAGCAGTTAACTGATTTTTAGAGGGTAAAACGGCTTGTCGTTGTGCGCTGCCTTACCTGTTTTTGCTTTGTGTGCATGCATACTGTATGTGCACCACTGACCAACAAAGTGCATACATCTTCCTCACATCTTTTGCCATCTGAGGTGGGATTGCAACCCCTTTGCAAACCGTAGTGCAAGCCATGCACTAACATGCAACCCCACCTCTTATATCGTACGCTCCTTTGAGCAGGTCATCTCTCCTCCTGTCTTCACCACTTTTAACTCTCTTCCCACCATCCCCTCTCACTCCCTCCTCTCCCCTCTGGGGGTTTCCCTGTCATCCGTGCCCTCCCTCTTGGGCTCCGTCATATGCGGGACCTTCCCCTCTCCCCCCCCCCCGCCCCTAGCTGTGCTTTGAGCTCACTGAGTTACTGTGCTTATTATTTACTGTACTGTGCTGTCTCACCTCATATTGTTATTTCGTTTGTCCCTGTATGGCGCTACGGGAACCTAGTGGCGCCCTATAAATAAAAATTAATCATAAATAATAATAATAATGCGATCTAGGCCTCTGATGTGCAAACTAAACGTCTAAGTACCTATGTGTGTTCCACAATAAAAAAACTTTTACATTATTTGTTTAGAATTGTACTACTACTTGGTTAGTACCAATAAAAACTATTTAAACAAAAACTTAACATTCTTAAAGTACCACTGTATAACAGTATATTTAATAAGGGCATTATTAATGACATAGCGCTGTGTCCTATCAATATTTCGTGTTTGTCAAATGTAATATTTTTTACATTGCCCATCAGTGAGCACATTACACTCCAAGTGCTGATTTGTGCATATGTGTACACCCTTTCCCTATTCAGTCCCAGTTATCACCATGTATGCAATAGGCAACATTGACCCAATGCTCTGTGCCTTATGTATTATAATATGGGTGAGGATTGTGCCAACAGTTTCTAATTGGTCAATGGCAGTGACACAGCCCATGTCATTCCGAGAGACATGGTGCATTGAGTGCCTTAAGGCCAGCACTGATATCAGCCCTCTCCTCCCTCTAGCTCTGTAATAATCAGGGTATATGTAGTCCCTGAACTTCCTCATTTGACAAGTGACAGGGAGGGAAAACACCTTTGCGGTGATGAGCCCTTGTGACTGTGTGTTACAAACAATTTCCAACATGGTAGATTCCAATTCTCAGACAGAATTTGCACTAGCAGAATGGTGGTTTGGAGTCTAATAAGCCCATCTGGTTTTCACCAGTATGAGCTTGAGCTGAGAGAGTATGAGCTTCGGTGCTGCAGGATTGTAGGTCGCAGTCACCTAAACTGCTTTCTGGCATAACCGAGAAAGATAATCATAGAACAATGGCCGGGAGGGAAGCCTTACAATCCAGGGTCTGATACACACAACAAGGTGCCAAATCAGAATCCAAGACTGTAGTAAAAATAGCAAGTCGAAGGTCAAACTAGGAATTCCAGTAAGAAGAGGCAAGTAGAAGTATCACAGCGAAATGGCAGCCAGAAGCTGTGGTAGGAAAACATTTTGACATGGAATCAGTGTTCAGAGTCTGTTTAAATACTGAAGCAAGTTTGAATGTCCCGCCCTATGACTTGCAATCACATGGCTGCATGTATTAAATATGGTACTGTTACTGTTTAAAGCGAGCATGATAGGAAGGTAGAGGAAACCCGTAGCTGGAGCCTAGCAAGCAGTGGATGAGCCAGCACCCGAGTAAATATATCAATGATAAGATACTGGTACAACAGCAATAATGGGCTCTGCAAAAACAATAAGCACAACATGTAAAAGCAAAATGCATCTTGTATGTTCCACAAAACTCTTCAAAATATAGACTCTTACCTGATTCTAGTTATGTTTTCTCTTTGAAATAAAAAAACACATTTAAATTTAATATCATATACCATATTCATCATTATCTATAAAAAATACACTGATTTTCTCAAGGACCGGCGGACAGGGGAGAACTTATTATGGACACATAGGAGAGTAAAAAGGAAGGGACAGGAATTGAGGGAAAGCTGGAAGTCCTGACACGTAACAACTGTGTGGAAGAGGTTAATTTGAGGAGGCATTGTGTGTTATCCAAGATCTGGAGGTGGGAAAAGTAAGTATTATCCCTTGTTTTCCACAGGACTGGCCGAGTCATTTTGGCAGGGATACTACAGGGGAGTCACTGTGGAAGGCCAGCTGAACTCTACTCCCACTCCAAACCCCTGGCCTAACGTCCGGAGAGGGAAAAACACTGTGGGAATTTTGACCATGGATATAAGGAGTCACTCCAGGGGGGAGGGGGTATTCATTCTAAGGATTGATTTCTGGAAGGTGTGGGGCTGACTGGTGTTGTGTTTCTGTCCTCTACCAGCAGACCCGGTGATCATCGCTGTCCTGTACCTGGGGAAGCGAGCTGTTGCTCCATCTTGGGACCTGTCATCATCTCACCCCATCTGGAAATACTTGCCAGGTTCTGGGTACATCTCTGCATCCACAGGCTTGGGAGACTGATACCCAGAGCCCCACCACGCTAATGGTGAATTGGCTGAGCGGCCCAGAACAGAAAGATATCAAGACTCCTTGGACCTTCTGTTGACAGACTCTTTTGGCTGTGGAACTTTTTAAGGATATCTTTATATCTATCCCAAGCATGTTAAAATTGCTGTAATGTATTAGCCTCTACCACCTATGAGCGGTGGCTATTCCACTTATCCACTACCCTTTCTATGAAGTAATTTTCCCTCAAATTTCCACTGAACCTTCTTTCCTGCAGTGTCAGTGCATGTCCTCGTGTTCTAATACTTCTCTTTCTTTGAAGAATGTACCTTGTTCAAGCCCTTGATATATTTGAAAGTTTATATCATGCCCCCCTTTTCCTTCTCTGCTCCAAACTATACATATTAACATCTTTTAGTCTATCAGGGTAAGTTTTGTGATGTAGACCATGCACCATATTAGTTGCCCTTCTTTGCACAGTCTCTAATGTATTTATATCCTTCTGGAGACATGGCCTCCAGAACTGAACACAGTATTCTAGATGAGGCCATACCTATGACCTTTACAGTGGCATTATTATTCCTTTATTTCTAATACTGATTCCTCTCCCTATACAACAAAGCATATGACTTGCCTTTCTCATTGATCTGTTACATTGCTTACCTGCCTGTAAGTAACCTGAAATAGTGATCCCTAGATCTTTTTCCTCTTCAGTGGTTTCCGTTAAAGTGCTGTTAATACTTTATTTAGCCTTTGAGATTTTTTAGGAATGTATGCTGAAAGCTATTCTCTTTGTTGTGTGAATTCTGCCTCTATAGTTTATGTAGATTCACTCATTGTATTTGACTCCATTCTGTGACATTCCATCAACTCTGCACTACTGTAAGATAGATAAACATCATCTTCCTAAATAATGGGTGTTTTTGTTTATGTTCAATAATACTATGGTTTTTGTGCTGTGTATTGCTCTTACATATACACTGTGGTACACTAGTTCAGCTAGAACACTTGTTTTTTTTTACATAATTATTGAAATCATAGGTTGATATTTTTACACTGTTCACTGTACATATAAGTGTATGCAGCGTAAATTATTTTGTTATTGCTTTCTCTAAAAATAAAATTATGTACATTATAAGGATCTGCATATTGAAGTAATTTGTTACTTGGGGGGAATAATTAGTTTGTGAACTACATAATATGTCTCAACAAATAGGGCTCTAGTGTCATTAACGGCTAACTCCACTTAAGCTGATATAATGAACATGATTGGACAACCAATCACACTGCTGAGTGGGAACTCCACAGTTCAACCTGCCATGATCACAATAAATAATTGACAACATGAGAAGATCCAGTCATTACTGAGATGGATCTACAGCTGTAAATTGTAGCTAAAGGTGAGTTAACCTTTAAAGTGGAAGTTAACAAAATGTTGTTAATGCAAAAACTATTTTAAAGCTCTGTAAGTGCTATAATTTCCTACATTTAAAAATGAGTAAAGGGTGCTAGAGGTGGATTTAGTGTTCGTCAGACCTAAAAACCTTACTTGTTAATGATGACTAAATATTCTAAGCAAATGAAAGTATGTCTTATGATTGCTTATTTTCTACGAAACATAAAATAAATCGCTGAAAACGGACAACAAAACCGATATTGTAATACTAGTATAGCCCTAGCCCCCTAACCCTCCCCTCCAAACATCCCCTCAATGCTATGCACACCTGCCACTGGTATGTGCAGCATCACTCAGTGGGACATATCTTTCACACTTCGTGCCAACTCTTGGCATTAGCTTTCCGGGAGGTTCGAGGGGCAGGTGGGCGTGTGGGGGCGGGGCTAGGAGAATCGTGTAATTGGCAGTGCCGCAATGACTCAGAAATTGTGTCACTAAGCCCTGCCCCCACATTTTACCTTACTAAGCTGCCGGGATCCGGGACATTGTCCTGCTCTCCCGGGAGTCTGGGATGTAACTGTATAAAGTACTGATATGTGGGACATCGGGAAAGTCACCTCAATCAGGACTTTCCCATCTAAACCAGGACAGGTGGGACGTATGGTAATCCAGTGATGTGCAACTTAATACACTTCAAAGTCAGCATGTGCAACCCTCTATCCTTTATAAGGGCTGCACATTACTCTTCATCTCAATAATAGATTAAAACAATAAATTTCAGCAGAAGTCATATTAATATAAGATAAACAAGTGCTACAAACTATAGAAAACATGTAACAAATACATTTTTCACCACATTTTGAAAATTAAAGCTGGTACCCCACAATTCTATGGAGAAGTTTCCATTTGTCAACCTGTTGTGCTTGTAGGGCCTGATTCTTTAAGGAAAGTAAAGGAAAAAAAGTGAGACCGTTTTCTCCTCGACAAAACCATGTTAGCAAGGGGTGCAAATTAATGTATTATTTTACACATATGATAAATACTGGCTTCTTTTTTATGTAGCACACAAATACTTGATAGCTTTATTTTTACACTGAAATGTAAAGGTGATCTAGGACACGCCCTACCCAAACAATAAATCTGTCCCCACATTTTAAATTTACCTCCCCCTGCAATGCAACATGGTTTTGCCAAGGTGCAAAGCTACTCCTTTTTTTTTGCTTTCCATTCCTTAATGAATCAAACTAGTTTTTAATATGCCCCATTATATAGAAAGTCTGTTCACAATAAATAGACATCAGCTTTGCAACACACTGGTATATAAAAGGGAATGGGAAGTTTTTCCAAAGTTCAGGAATATTTTCTTATAAGTGTTTAAATTTGTCTTCATTCTCCCAAAAAAATCATATCCATGCCATGTTTCTCACATATAATGACACTATTTCCAACTTAAAATGGAATGGATTATTGAGCAAAGATAGAAAATTCTTCCTGCCAATTAGTGATTAAGAAAATTGTTTTCTAAACTGCTGTTTGAGCACATTCAACATGTCAAAGGGATCTCACGCACTGTTAAAAGTGGATAAAATCACCAGATTTTAGCTGACTCAATATTATTGGTAACTGAATTGTGATTTTTCTTAATATTTCTAATGAGAATCAGTAATGTTATTGTTTTCCCTGCAGGGAAATGTTTAGTTTCTGCGGGTGATTTATCAACCTGTGAGTTAAGCTGGGTACACACTACAGAAATTTCAACCAACTTTTTATGCCGAGCGATTTTACATGTGATCGAAGTTCCGATCGCTCAGTCCATGGATTGCATACACACTAGCCTTGTTTAGGACGATAAAGGGAAGAGCGGACGTCCCTTTAGCGACTTTTTACAGCCATGTTGTCGTGAGCAATGACTGTAATTTCGTACTCACTGTTGTGGATCGGTCGGAAGTTTATACACACTACACAACGGAAACGAGATTGGAACGAAAATATTAAACGGTACGACCAACCAAATGAGGCGACAATCATCCATTTGGGCAGACTTTCGACCATAGTGTCACTACACACACTGACCCGACTTTTGAACGAACGGTCGTATATCGGCTGATTTAGCCGATTATTGGAGGAAAACTGTATAGTGTGTACCCAGCTTCAGTCTAGGTCAAACAGTCACCATTATCAAGTTCAGGCTGTCCATAAGAACTTTGCATACAGATCTAGCAGATAGCTGGAAGGTGTGTGGTGAACCCCTCCAGTATATTTCCCCAGCTTATCCAATGTGCTTCAATGTGTAAAACTGGACCTCCATGTTCTACAAACTGGTGGTGACGCCATGACTGTCCATTAAAAAAATTAAATGTCTACACCACCTTATCCACAACAGCCGTCAGCCTATCCTGCATATCTATCTTTGCACGTAGAGCCTCATGGTGGATAATGCAATAATGCAATGTATCCCAGAAAGATAGGAAAATGAAACGTGAGCATAGGTTTAAGTTCTTTGTGCACTCCAACCATGGATGGTCAGTCATCTGCTGTCACGGACACAATTTTCCCAAGTGGCCAATCATGGGACTCAAAAAAATGCATGAATGTCCCAAAAATGTCAGCCCCCTCTGCTTGTCCCAGTAATCCTTACAAAACCATTAAGTTTTCAGTTATTTAAATTATTGTCCACACAATGCATCCAAAAATAAAGCTGAACAACATCCTTGTTGTCTTTAGACTAATCCAGGGGTTTGCTAAATGCTTATGGTGCTGTAAGAAAAAGGCAACTTGACAGATAATCTGCAATTTCATTAATTTTGCACCGTCTTTTCGGCTGAGCTGCATATTTGCAGCAGGTCTCAGAATATCCGTTTTGCTTTTAAATTCCTGAAACAAAATTCCTGCAGACTCATTTGAGATTCACCATCAGCCCCGGCTCTGACTTATTCAACAGCAGTCAGAGCGAGGGCATAAACCAGGGCGGAGATAGCGGTAGTTTGCCTGGCCGCTTGTGGCCCTCTGGCCCGCCACTTGACCATTAATGCCCCATTCTAAAACAAATGAAAAAAAGTAAACCAAATGCTAACATTATAAAAACTACTAAATATACAAAATCTTCGTCAAAATAAATGCAAGAGCATATTCAAAAGTCCAAATGTCCAAATATTCAAGATAGATTCACATAAATACATCTGTCCTTCCCTGGAGGTACAAGGTTTCTGTATTGATTACTTTGCAAGGCAGGAGTTTCCTCAAGGCTAGCATTGATTTCATGTCAAAGAACAAATACTTCATTACCCTTCTTAAAATCTAATTAATAGGAGTCGATGCTATTTTTCATGCATATTACAGGAATTTTTGTTGATTGAGATCACCATATTTATAGTATAGAGACAGTTCATTTATGAATTGTCTAAAGGAATTATTTATAAATGACTCACAGACAATGGAACTAAACCTGTTTCAGTTTTGCATTCTCATGAATATTTGTGGACGATGTTTTAATTGTGTGAACGCTCATGTAATTGTAAACTTCACATTCACTATCACCAGTTGTTAAAATACATTATTTCAATCAAAAAACGATATATATTTTATTAGTCTCAAATCCCCATAGAGGCCATAAATAAAATCCATTATAGACTGAAACTTAAAATCTACAAGTAAATAAGGTTTGCGATTCCAATATTCCACTAAACAAATCCCCAGAAAAGTGTAATCTATATAAATAACATTACAATGAATCAATAAGACGTGTACTGGGCTTGTAGTTATAGGATATGAATGAAATCTCTTTGTTTCAAATCCCAGGTTGGGGATGTAACAATGCAGGAATTCTTTCTCACATATAATAACATTTATTTATTAAAGGAACTTTCCCATCATGACATAAATTGCTATTAACCTCCCAATGGTAATAATAGCCGGGCACCTGTTCCTTCAAAGAATAAGAAACAAGGATCAAAAATAACGTAGCTTGCATGCAGTATTTACACAACGATATTAGCCAGGATAAAGGTGACCTAAATATATGTCATATATACTGTTGAATCTATTGTTAAGCTTGGCAAGTAGTAAGGTCAATCATGTTAACTATTAATTATATTTGGGGACTAATGATGTTAATTGTGTCATAAGATTTCTTTTGAAAATGTTCAGTGATGAAATGTATAAGATAAATATTATCCTCGCCCCATATATGACAAACGCTTTGGTTGAATTCGGTGGCTCAGTGGTTAGCACTTCTGCCTTACAACCTGGGGCCATGAGTTCAATTCCCGACCATGGCCTTATCTGTGAGGAGTTTGTATGTTCTACCCATGTTTGCATGGATTTCCTCCGGGTGCTCCAATTTCCTCCCACACTCCAAAAACATACTGGTAAGTTAATTGGCTGCTAACAAATTTACCCTAGTCTGTGTGTCTGTGTGTGTGTATGTGTTAGGAATTTAGACTGTAGGCCCCAATGGGGCAGGGACTGAGTTCTCTGTACAGCGCTGCGAAATTAGTGGCGCTATATAAATAAATGGTGATGATGATGATGATGATGAAGTGTTCTGATTCCTAGCGAAACCACACTGCACAGCTTTATTAACTGGCCATCGTCAGCCCAGTCCGGAACTACAAATGAAGTGTGGAATAGTATTTTAAAGAATGGTGAATCATAAATTGAGCTAAAGGTTTTGTATTTGAGAAATGGTCAGTTTCACAGTAAAACTCAACTTGTGCAAATTTTGCCAGAACTTCACTTGTATCTACTGTCAGTGAAGACAGAACACACCTACATAAAATAATCACCATATATTAGCAACCTGCTTTGTTTCAAAATAAAACTTGTGTATTATATGGAATAATATACCCCCTACTGTAAAATAAGAATGTTTTTTTTAAAAAAGAAATGATTTTATATGGCCAAAGAACTCTTCTAACATTCAAATTTTACAGTATTTTTATTAATTGTGTATTGCTCATGGGTACTCCCTCCTATGGTACATAAGCTGTTTTGCTTTGTCTGAAAATTTCATTTCACTGTGGATCAGTAAACAATATAGCTTGGTGACCTAATATTAATAAATGCAAATATGCAGAGATTTAAAAAGGTAGCTTTAGATAACTATCCAGGGGCAATGAAAATGAACAATTCTTGTGGTATAAAGACATGAATGAAAATCAGAATGTTACAGAATGTATTAAGTATTTAGTAAAACGCATAGGGTGATAATAGTACAAATTAATCTAGTAAATCCATCGTTTACATATCCTGTTTTTCTGCACTTCAACGGAAAACGAAAGTAAATATGAATTACAATGATTCCCTTTAAATTGTGTGGTTTAACCTTGTGGTAAGCAAAAACTTCAGAACTGTTCCACAAAATATTTGCATCATTTTGCATTCGGCTGTGGACTGCCACGCGTTTCTCCGGTAGAATTTGGCCATAAGTGTTTCACACAGAATTCTCTCTATCAGTTTTGTTTCACTCAGAAATCAAACCCCATCACAGAGAATTAATAGCGCGTTCCAAAGTGAAATTCGATTTGAGTAAAACTTTGCCACAACTTTATTCATCTCTAATTCATCCCCACAAGCAATTTTGACCATAAAGTTTAATTTCATTATTTTAATGATATTTTGTAGCAAAATAAGACTTCATATGTTGTAGAATTTGTTACAGCAGCAACCTTTAGCTGAATCTTCCTCTGAAACCAGGCAAATATGAAGTCTGTGCTATTAAATATCATTAGTCTTAGAAATTGCACATCTAATGCTATCAGGCTTTATTTGATTTCTGCAAATTCTTTTTGGTGCTTATTTTTTCATTTATATTTGCTTTAAAAAAAAACACAACACAATATTACACACATATCTATAGCCATATTTTCACAGCAGATTTTCACAACAGATAAAGGTTTTAGAATTTTTCCTTACTTGTTCTTTTCAATCGATATGTGGTTACTACTTACAAGCAATGCATTAATCCCTTCGTCCAGTGGCAGGACTACCACCAAAGCAACCCATGTGACTCTGAGTTACCCGGAGGTGCGTGGGCCCGTGATGTTGGCTCCCAGCCAAATAAGTAAGTAAAAGCAAAGTAAAATTTGGATCTATATAGAGTGGAGTAATATAGGGCTGCTTGCTAGAGAGGACTGCTCACATCCAGAAAATTGTGAAATTTGTATGAATATGGCTGATGACCTGAATGAATCTGAACTAAGATTTAGTCAAAGTTTTAGTTTATTTGACCAATTGGAAAGAAGAGAAAGTCACATTGATGTCAGTCACAATGTCATCTGGTGCCTTTTGATATTTTAGTGCAGAGAGTTGATGGATAAGCATTGTTGTTATCGGAAAGCACATTGTGGGGGCAAATCCTGGTGCTGTGCACAATGTATAAGGGGGTGAGACTGCATGGACCAATAGGAGGCTACAAACACTTTACCCTGTCCATAGTCAGGCTCAGATGGGGCTGTAGATGAGCGGACGGGGCCAAAGTCCCATGCACCTCCTCTGTAAATGCTGCCAATTAGGCCCCTGGAGAAGCCTTGTATACTGTATATCCACCCCCCGCTATTGGCTCCAGTGGATGAGAGTAGCAGATGGATCAGGAAATTACTTGCTTAATGTATCTAGTGACAGTCCAAGGTTTCTTTTTGTTGAACAAGATATTTGTCAGTTATAACATAATGAAGGGTTAAAATAATTAAAATATTTTTTGTGAGTAATGTCTGAACTCATTGTGGTAAATAATGAAGGGCTTAACTTACCATTGCTGACATATCAACTGACCATTTGCCAAGACCATGTCACCTTTTTTGGATTATGTCCTGTCCTAAAAGGGATTATTTAATTTTAGAGTGGTCTGGAGTCCAGTCCAGTACGTCTAGCGACAAGTACAACTTGTCACTTATATGTATGGTTCAGCTCACCCCATATGCAAGATCAGAGGCCTCTTTGAAGTCAAGAAAATGACAGTGCTGCAAGCATCTAAACCCAGTCCTCCCTCAAATTCATATACCAAAATACCTATCTTCTTCATAATCCATATTTTCAGCTATCTCTGCTTGTATTTATCATCAGTGGGATTAGGTCTAAGACATGTCAAATTTAAGTGCTACATTTATAAGGAAACTATACTAATCAAGTAATATTCATGAATACTGGATCTAATAATGTTATATTTCATATGTAATTGTTTGGGAAGTCATGACCTGTTTATTGAATGGTAAAGTATGTCTCTGTGGTGTGTCAGAGAAAAGTTATGGCAGAGTCATAACAATTTATGGCTATTTATGAAGACTGTTTTCCATACCAAAATGCGAAGTTCCCCTCTATTAGAGAATACACTACCCTCCTAAGTGCTGAGTGACATGCAAGATGGTGGCAGAATTTTGAAAGTAATAATGTATGCTATAAAAAGGGGATTTTTATAATTGTTAAACAGACCAAGTGGATTTGCAGTGATTACACGTCATGCAGGCTCAGGTGAATGACGGTTTGTGACAATATTCTAATGAGCTTTCAAGGATGAAGACTGGCTTAATATAGGAACATCCTCAAAAAAGAGCAGATTCCACCTTTTTAGATCTACAAAATGTCCTGGTTTCTTTATTTGCCAGCATATACCTTAATATGACAGCCACTCCTTGCCCTGATGCCTCTGGATCTTAAGAAATGACTCCTGTTGTGTCGTTCTAGTCATACATGGAATGTAGTTGCCTAGGAGGCATTTTGTTACAGAAAATTCATAATATATAGATTTACTAAAGCTTCTAAAAAGAGAAGTGGAGTTGTCATCCATAGCAACCAATTATATTCTAGCTATCATGTACTAGATACATGATAGCTAGAATCTGATTGGTTGCTATGGGCAACACCTGCTATGGGCAACACCACCTCCTGTATACAGCACCGCCGCAGACGCTTCTTAGACAGAGCCGCGGCTGCTGTATAGGACAGCGCTGGCGAAACGGAGCTGCTGCACATGCGCAGCAGCTCTCTCTGGGTTGTTTTTTTTGGGGGTTTTTTTGGGTCGGCGGGGGGAAACCCTTCCCCCCGACAATCCTCCGTGCGCCGCTGGAAAGATAACAATAGTTAAAAATAGTAGAAAAAATAGTTATGGAATGCACTTCCTAATAATAATAATAAAAATAATAATAATTAGATTTTCCTTTAGATATGAGATGCTACTCTTTAAGCATCGTCTTCATTACATATTTATCTACTCTTGGATAACACAATGCACAGGAAAACAAAACTAATCTCTGCACTATTGTTTCCGTTTATCTTTAAAACCAGCCATGAAGCCATTACACTGTGCAGCAAGCTGCCTCTCTCACCCTGAAGGGAATATTATAAGATTAAATGCACAAATAGTATTCCTTCTGCAAGGTGAATGTTTCTCGTTACACACATCCCAAGCTGATCTCCTTAATATAATTCCCCCTGTAATAATGTGAATCTTTTGAATTATTTATACCCTCATATTAGATCAGGAATATAATTTTGAGAAATAAATGTATTGTCATCAGCAAAGTATTATATGAAGGTTAGCGATATCAGATGGAATGAAAGAAAGCAGATGCCGCTGTTCTCTATCGCTGCTAACTATTCATTGAAAGTGTATTTATCTTTTCCTAGAACATCTTTCTGCCTATCATATTTGGAGAATTTGCTAACTCCGAGGTACTGTAAACTATATTATTACAAGCAGAATATTCAAAAGGGCATTTCTCTCTCAAATATTCTCTCCTTAAATAATGAAATGCAGGGAAAATGTGCTTTTAGATAATCCTATTCTCTTAGGTGCTTTGTTTCATTTGTATGCAAATGATGCATCACAAGGAACACAGTTTCCTAATCTTCTACAAACATTGACTCACAATTTAATAGCTTCCTGATAATTCAAATTGCTTTAAAAAAAAAAAGAAACAAACATTCTGGTCAAAATGCAGCAGCTGTATTTGAATTATGTGTTTTAGGTGCTCATTATCTTCTAGGTTTTAGAAGGACTAGATCATTTTTTAAAATATGTAGGAAAGTATATACAAGTGAATGATACATCAGTGACATTACGCGTGTTTCCTTAGATTGGAGTTCACTGATTAAGGAAAGGAGTTACAGACGGAGAGGATAGAAGAATTAAAATATGCGGGTGTCCATTAGCTAAGAGGCAGTAAGTACTGCTATTGCACCTTGCTGATTATCAGCAGGGGGGTAACTTACTAAACAGTGGAGGCAAAGTGATATCTGGCATTATATTTCAAGAATAAACCCTGTGATGTAATTTGACAAACTCTGTAATGGGATCTGCTTCAAACCTCCAACTTGTTGTCCAAAGAAGATGAGACAATGTCATAATGCTCTCTTCTGGGGCCACCTGACGTAGTGTGGGACATACATAAATTCCCCTCTGGTGCAGTAGAGGGTAGGACAAAGTACTAGACCCATGTTCTGGAAGACCCATGTGGTAGTACTATCTGTCCCCCTCTGATGCTGATGGATGTCAAAACAAATTGATGGGCCCCTGATTAGTGTTTGATAGGGACCCTAAACTGGGTCCATTTCATATGGTGTGACCAGGACCATATTAATACTTCACCACCTCCAGAGTCCTAATTGTGCAGTACACATGCTAAAAAAATAATATAACAGATTGAAAATATAAACCCCACCTTTATTTTATGATGTCTACGACCTACTCATCTAGGGCCTGATTCATTAAGGAATTTAAATTAAGAAGTTTCTTATTTCAGTCTCCTGGACAAAACCATGTTACAATACAAGGGGTGAAAATTAGTTTTCTGTTTTGCACATAAGTTAAATACTGACTGTGATAGGGATGAAACAAAGTAATAGCCCTCAGCTATGTAATTTGGATATTTTTGCTGCGGTTGAGTACTAAGTATTAACTTCACCTTCTTGTGTGGTTGGGGAGTGGGACAAAGCAATAGATTGTAGCATTGCTCTTGTGCCCCTAATTTGTATCCCTCTTATTTGTTGACCTCAACAATCCTGTGGAGCAGTGGGAAATGGGACAATAACCCCTTGCCTAGTGCTGATGGTTCCCTCTGTTGTTCCCCCACATCCAGAGTTCAACCCATTCAGTATATGTGTATAAAAAGAGAAGTAAGATTAAAAACAAAATAAACAAAGAAAAAACTCCCACTTTGTTCAATGAGCTAATTTCATTAATCCATAAATTTAAAAGGAGATTTGGTTCTCAAAGACCTTTTATATTGCATAACCAAGAAGCAGCTGTGCTGCTCATACACAGGACAACATCTCCAGGAATCTCCAGGCACTAAGACAGCAACATTTACAATTGTACATGATTGCCAATTGACATATATCACCGCTATAAACTGGACAAATCCTTATTTAATATGTTATAGACATCAATATGGTTTTATGTGAGACCACATAGATGGCTTCTTTTTATTTGCACCTTTTCGACATTATGCTGAATGTTTGTTCCTGGTGGTTTTCCTATAGCTAGTGTTCCGTTTGCAAAATTGATTTGTGGTGCCTATTTATATGGCTGTCCTATTAAAGTGTCTCTCTCCTGGAAATAATCGGGGGCACATTTAGAGTCAGATGCATGGCCTGTGCAAGGATTCTCGGCACCCTAGGCAAAACTTCAGCCTACCGCCCCTTCTCCTCCAAATTCCCACTTCCTGGCACCTCACACACTAGTAAGACTGCACTTCTTATGCACTGATGTCCAGACGTACTGACGTCTGTCTCAGAATGCTGTCCAGATGTCACTGCTGCCCAGGAGCAAACGCAGGATCCCTAGAAGGGAAGCTCCAAATGTTAGATTTCAGAACAAAACCAAAAGAAAAAAAACTTGACATCACACGCCTATTATATACTGACATGTCCCCCGCTGCCCACCAACTTTCTAACACATGCCCAATAGCTATTCTCACATATGCCACCGCTTGCTCACCAGCTTTTGTCACTACATATATAACACCAGTTTCACTCACATGCCCCCCTGCCTACCAAAGATCTCTCTACCACAATGCTCTCCCAATATGGAAGAACGGCTAGTGCCATCAGGGTCAAGCTGTGAAAAGCTAAGTTTTTTGGAGCTTGTTAATTTGTCCCAGATCGCAGACCCCATTGAAAATTATGGGGACTGCGGTTTAATTAGAAACATAGTCTAATACTGGAGATATCTAAGATACCTCCTGCATTAGGCTTTTGTTAGGCAGCTAGTTTTCTTAACAATGCCTAAACCATGTGGAAAAAGCCATTTTCGTATGGTTCATGGCTTAATAAATAGGTCCCTATAGGCTGTAACGCATGTACCCCTAATATTTTATCCCGCTGCGTCTCCCCCAAATTTCCAGCCTTTTCCCCCTCATTTTCTGTAGCATCCCCCCTTTATTTTGCAGCTTTCTCTCTCTTTAACCTCGTTTTTTTGAAACTTTCTCTCCCCCTTTGTTTTTTGCAGCTCCCCCCCACCTCGGTTTTTGCAGCTTTCTCTCCCCCCTTGTTTTTTGCAGCTTTCTCTTCCCCCTTGTTTTTTGTAGCTTTCTCTCCCCCTCTCCTTTTTTGCAACTTTCTCTCACTCCCCTCTCGTTTTTTGTAGCTTTTCTCTCCCCGCCTCATTTTTTGTAGCTTCCCCCCCCCCCTTTGTTTTTGCCTCTTTCTCTCTCACCCCCTCGTTTTTTTGTAGTTTTCACTCTTCTCCCCTTGTTTTTTGTAGCTTTTTCTCTCCTGGCATAATTTTTTGTAGCTTTCTCTCTCCCCTTCGTTTTTTGTAGCTTCCCCCCCTCGTTTTTGCATCTTTCTCTCTCCCCCCTTGTTATTTGTAGCTTTCTCTCCCCCATTTTTTGCATCTTTCTCTCTCCCCCTCCCCGTTTTTTGTAGCTTTCTCCCCCCATCATTTTCAGTATCCTCCTTTACTTCTGTATCCTGTACTTACCTTCTCTTCTTCTGTTCTTGCTTCTCTGCTTCCTGCTTCTTATATCTGCTTTCACACCTCTCGGCTCCTCTCACTGATGTCACGATGCTGCCAGTGAAAGGATCACACAGTGAAATGCGATGCTGCACTGTAGCAGCACCGCTATGCAGACCTGATGGTCTGCAGAATTGACAAGGAGCGGGCGGGTTCTTGAACCGCCCGCGTTAAGTTAACTAATAATGTCTCATTGTGAGACATTATTAGTGTTTTTAGACGGCCACAGTGGCATTACCCCCAGAGCCGGCGCCCTAGGCAGCTGCCTAAAGCGAGTGACTTGCATCTCTTTATGCTTGGAAAGATAGAATGGGGGCAGACATGAATGGTGAAGCATAGGCTATGTACAGTAGGGGTATGTTCACGTAATTGCATTACAACTAGATGTGGATCACACCTTTTCTGAGGTTTATTCCTTGCAGATGCTGGAGCGCTGCTGTAAGTATCTACAATAATGATGACCATCAACAGTACTATTTAGCTGCTTCTGATTGGCTGATTACTAATTAACTCTCTCCACTTGATAGTACTTAAATCATTAGTCACTTGGCTTTATTATATGAAGTCACAGCTGTCTATTCACATTGCAGAATTGACGTTTCCATTTATACTACTGAAGGGGAAACTTTATTAAAAGTGTACTATTTGCAAATGTAGAAGAGGGTGTAAGTGGATTTGCTGTGTTTTCATATGTAATTGCGTATTAAACATTTGTACTCCGATTCTAGAACAACCAATATTTATTCATTTAAAATGACTTCATCCAATTATTCAACTTCGACAACATTGACCACTGTTTTACACTGAAAATGTGGCTTTCGCATTTATTAAAAACTGTCAAGACAATTTTCTCTCTTGTGTATGCTATCTCTATGCTATCACAGTACACACAATTCTTGCCTGACATACACCTGGAGCAAATGCTACTGTTTTTGAGCTGGGCAAACTTTGAGATGTGTCTGTCTCAACATATGCATATAAATATACTTTTTTTATACCTGTGTCAATTCCTAAGTATTTTTAGAGCTCAAATGCATCCATAATCCCCTTTGAGGTTAACCTGAGCCAGTCAATCACCAAGCTCCTTGGTGGGCACATGATGGCAGATGGAGCAAGGGAGCAGGGTTGTTTTGCGCTAAATGATCCAATTTCTCTCTGCTCACTACATGATGGCATGTGACTGTGGTTGCCATGGTAATAAAAAATAAACAGTTCCATGTGTTTTCTTGCAGTTAACTAGAGGGATTTATTTTGAAGGAACCCAACTCATTTTAGAGGAGGTTGCACCTTTAAGCTAAAGCTATCTAAACTGTGAAATATATTGTTAGTAAGTGTAGTCTTCTGTGTTTGGTCATTAAGTAATATGTTATATAGAAGAAAATAAAAAGACTTGGCTTACAGTGGTTTATTTATCTGAAAGTTAAGCCAAGACTTGTTTAATGGGTATTGTAAAGTAAGAACATTTTAATTAATTGCAAGATGTTTTCAGACCCTTGTGTTCCATATATTATTTGTTTAGAAAATTAAGTTACATGGCCACAGTTCCATTGAGCATTGAATCTTCAGGTTTATTTTTCATTCTACTCAGAACACAATAGCAAAATAAAAACAGTCTTCAGTACAAATACAAAGCCTCGAAGGCAACTCATAACAGCACTGGTAACATTAACTATGGTTGAATAAAATATTTAGTTTTGTTTTAAAGTCTTATGAAAAGTTTTGTAATTGTTGCCCTTTGAAAAGTAACTTTGAAGTAAAACCACTCCACTGGTAAAAGAAAGCAGAATATGTCTTTTGCATGTAGAAAGGCAGTAAAGGTATCCATTGTGGGTCTATAGTTTAACAGAGTTCTCAGGTCAAGTAAATTTTTATTTTCTATCAAGCATGGTGACTCAGTGGTCAGCACCATAGTCTCACAGCACTGGGGTCATGAGGTCGATTCCAAAAAGGACCTTATCTGTGTGGAGTTTGTATCAATTACAAAGCATTTTTCAGTATGAAGTTTGTATCAAAGGGGGGATTTCAATTGGCTGCGCTACTGCCGTAAGAATCGCCGCCTGCTCTCTATTACTGTTAATACGGTAATTTTAACCTTGATTTCTGCTTGCAGCGCCAAAGATAACCGTACTAATGGTAATACTGCACAATATTACCGTAGTAACGGTAATAGTGCGCAGGCTGCGTTACTTTCGGCATTAACGCAGCCAATCGAATTCCCCCCAAAGTGTTCTCAAAAGTCTCTGGCTCAAGTTTAACATGTTATATAGTTAATTATCATAGGTAATATTTCCATTACAATGTTTTTACAAATGAGCAAAATTTTAAGGCAAATTTTGGGATTACGAATTTCAGTGTTTTGCAATCAGTGAATCGCCTACAATGAGGATCAGAGTAGGAATTCAAAATGACAAAATTGACTCTTAAAATATTTAAATTGTGTTTAAAAAAAGTCCAAGAATCGAAAATATTTGTAACTTGATTCATCAAATGTCAAACTATTGACCCAATACTGCAAATCATTCTGTGAACCTAACTTTGGGATTTCTGAAGTGCTACTTTAATTTATGTGATTATTTGTGCAACTGTCCCACATTCTGTGCACAAAAAAAAATAAAAAATGAAATTCTGTAACACCTACTATGATGAGATTCAGACTGAGGATATTTCAATTGTACACAATGTTTATTTTCTTCCAGCTATGTTACTGGTACATTGTACCAGTCTAATGACTAGTGAATTTCAATATTGAATGACCCCTTGTCATGACCCAAAGGCAAACTGAATAAACAACATTAACGATACAAGCTTTTCAATGTCACAAACAGCAATGTTTTTATGTAATGTTGTGAATAGGTTACTAACGTGTATTAAATAACAGCTGCTGACACCTCTGTGCTCCAGTCATTATTTCATGTCTGTCAGTAATTATAAAGGAATATTTTGAAAGGTATCAGATTTGCACTTTGATCTACACTGAATACAGGGTGTATTACATGTACTGTTAAAAAAACAATACAGCCATTCAATCAATCTTGTACATGATAATATAACAGGCCTTTATATAATTTACAGCTCAATTGTGTATTGTGCTCCCTTATGCACTTGGGAGAATCCATTTAAAATGCACATAATGTACCTGGTTCAAAATGCATTATACATCTGCAACTCTGCAATGCTTGAGCAAGGAGCAATGTTCTGTATAGCAAAGGCAAACGGAACGTTACTAATTGCCAGAGGTTCCCCTCTCGCTCATCATGCCATCCTCCCCCTTTAGGTGCTGCTTAACCCCCGCCCCCACCTCTTTTTAATTCTCTGTAGGGGGTGGCAGAGTAAATACACTCATGATGCTGACAACGTCTTTTTCCCAATGTCAGTGACAGGCTGCGGTGTGACATATCAGCCTATCTCTGACACAGAGAAGTAGGAGCGGGCATCGTCCCATCACAAGGTGTCCTTTTCTCGTCATCGCCAATTACTTACATAGCTCCAGCAATTCCGCAGCGCTGTACAAAGAATATTTTGTCATTCACCTTCCCTGCCCAATTGGAACTAACAGTCTAAATTCCCTAACACTCAGAGACTAGGGTCAATTTGTTTGCAGTCAATTAACCTACCAGTTTTTCTCCAATTATATTTAATTCAATTTAATTTATTCAATCTAAACTGTTTATACTTAATTGAAATCTGAGAAAAGGGACACTAATATGTGTAATAATAGTTACTGAAACTGGTTGGAAAACATTTACTGTAAGAACTTACCGAATTTTAAGAACACAACAGAATTACTTAAAATTTTTTGCAAGCAAGATTTGACCACAGTTCAACTTGTCTGAGTCTGTTCAAGCAGTTTGAGCATTATCAAGCAGTACATACTGAGTACATAATGAAAATATGTATATACCTACAAGTATGAGAAGACATTTATAGCAATATTGAATGCCCTATCAAGCAAAAAAACAGCATTAAGATTCTTACGTCAGTGCAAACCCTTAGTAAATCTGTTGTATAGCTCTAAGGATATTCAAGCATTAAGGAACTCCATTGACAGAATACTCCAGTTCCCAAATTAGAAGAAATCCAACTCTGGAACACTGGAGTGAAAATCTGAGTCCCACAAATATGTCACATTAAGGGGCATATTCAATTGTTGGCGTTAAAGCCAAAAATCTCGAGCTCCATGCACTATTACCATTATTACGGTAATAGTGTGGGTAAATACCGTTATTACGGTAGTTTTCTCGTTGGATTTCAGCTCGCAGCTCCCTGAGCCGCGAGCTGAAATCCAGCTTACTATTACCGTAATATCGGTAATAGTTTTAACGCCGCGGGGATTCTAAACAATTGAATATGCCCCTATATATTAATGAAGTAGCAATATCATATCCCCAATCAGCTTGTTAATTTTAATAGAGTGGTCTCCTTCTGAGATCCAGGGAAAAGTTACTAAAGGTTGCCACCAGCCCTTTCATATGATAATACCATGCACACATGACTTGGTATACATCGATTTATTAGCTGACCGGTTAATTCCAAAGTATGCAAAGGTCTGACATGGTCTTACATCCACCCCTAAAGCATAAAGTGCTGACGTGTTTTGTTTGTGTAAACAGACTTTTCCAAAGTTAAGTCTGTGTCCGAAATCCACCATTAAATAGTTCAAGGTGGTCACTCTTCCTAATTGTTTCATTAATCAAGCTGAGGCTGCATTTCTCAGTGATATTCTTAGTTAAAACAAAACCTTATCTCTGAGTTTATTCAGTGTCGGACAAATAAATAAAGCCTGTGCTTATAATATAATATGATGCCATTTTAGTTTTGCTTCAAATTTCAATTTGAATCCTTAGCAAAAAATGTTTTTTCATTATTATTGCAGTACCGTGTTAGCCAAAAAAATCTATGTGATGTTAAATACTTTCGTGTCAAAAAAGACAAAAGTATTATTTAAGCGATACCTTTATTAGCTAACCAAGGTGGTAACTTTAGCTTTACAAAATTATACAAACTAAATGTAACATTATAAACATGCACAAACTTGCACTACACAAATAAAAACTGTCTTTTGTGTGGAGGTGTCATGTATGTGTCTGTTTTTTACTATGACTTTTGCATGTGTATGTGTTTGCTATATATTTAAATTCATTAATAGGTGGAAATCATGTATAGACTTTTGGGTTCTGTGCCACTTGTTTCCTGTTTTGCAGGATTAAACTTTGATATAGATTATTTTTCAGCCAAGTATCCTGGATTAGTTTCAGTTTTTACCTTTTAATTAAGCAACTTCTGGATTCACATTCAATTTTGAATTATTCAGTAGTCTTGGAATTGTAATTCCCCCATAACATTTCAGCATATTTGAAGTTGTGAGTTTTAATTATTGTTCACATTCCTTGCATAGTTACGTAGTTAGAGAGGTTGATTAAAGGTCAATTTTATTTTAAATTTTAGATGTGCTTATACAGAGGAATTCAAAACAAAACCCCTAGATTAATTAGACTAATTCCATGGGCCCATCACCCCAACAGACTTTGAAACCATTTCTTCTAAGAAGGAATCCAATCCATTTTTAAAACCATAGTGATTTTGCCTTTTACTCAGTACATGTCCCAGTCATTTCCCTAACAGTGAGAAATCCCTGTCTATGTTGGTATTGAAAAGATCTTCCTTTGGTCAGAGTGGATGCTCCCTTGTCACCCGTATAATTCTGAGTGTATAAAGCTTGTATATTTTTATACAATTATTTGGTCACATCTAAAGTGCATTTTCCCACAAAGTAAATAACTCCAGTTTGTCAAGTTTTTCACTATAATTTAAATTGTCCAATAATTTCCTTATTATAGTGTCCCTTCTATGAACACTCTAAAAACGGACATTTTTGTTCTTTAAAATGTCCCAATTTTTTCAGTTGTAACCAAATGCTCAGTACAACTCTTTTCATTTTGTTTATTTTAATTCCCAATACATGTTGTTATTCTTTGGACTTGGAGCATTTCATGATGGGGATTGTGTTGCATGGTGAGTACAGTGTATGATATTTTTATAAAGTCTAGAGATAACTAATCACAATTTTTGCTCTTTTTGTCCAATTGATATTTTAGTGGAGCCAGCAGCAGCTTGTTGGTTGCAATACACTACAGCGCTAATATAGGATATTTTTGCATTTCCTTTTTTTTTTCATTAGTATATACTACTAACAGAAATCTGCATATGTCTCTAAAAAACAGTGTCAAACTCAGGTGATTGAACCAGTAAATACAAAAGCAACTGTGAGTCAAGCTACTTGTGAAAATCTCAAAATTGGTCAAGAAACCTGCTCATCATGAAGAAGTTAAGAATATCTGCTGAGGAATCACCAATACTGGTAAATTCCACAAATAAGCTCACTATATATATATATATATTGTGGCAGAGAGGCATATTCTTTTAGCACACACACACACACACACACACACACACACACACACACACACACACACACACACACAGGTGTTCCACATGGCTGTGATTTGTTGTAGTGCTTGGGTGGAGGATAAAGGCACTGACTGTATGTGTGGGTGGGACCACCGATGCCAGTAAGTGGCCGGCTTGCAGACAGGGAAGATATGTCCAGCCAGATGTAGGTGGTGGGGATTTTCTGTTACTGTTTATGGATATGACTGCTGAACCAGCATTGGAACTGTTTGCCATCCTGACAACTGCTAATTAAACAGTTAAATGATTCAGCATAACGGTGTCGGATTCCCGCGAATGCTGTACTGTACTATATATATATATATATATATATATATATATAGTGAACTTAGTGAACATATATATATATATATATATATATATATATATATATTCACCTTTTTATTTCCAATATTATTTTGGAATAGATGCAGTTTCATGCTAGTGAACATTTGGACATTATAAAGTAAATCTATGACCTATACTTCATAATGAGAGATAGATATGGTGTCAGTTGAACAAACTCCATACTACCCACAAGACATCTTAGATACATTCCTAATACATGGACCTCTCAGGGGTACCCAGGGGCAGGTTGCACTGCTGAAAGTGCATTGCGGTTTTTGTTTCTCAATTGACTGCATTGTCCAAAAGAGTATTTTGTAAATGACCTGACATGTGCCTAAATTCTATGGATGGAGAGCAGAGATTGCGTGTTTTCTTATAGACCCAGATCTAGACTGTAAAATCAAGCTGGCACAAACTTCCACAAAACCCTTTGAGCTCAAGATAAAAGGGTCTTGATCCAGTCTGTACAGCGCGCACAGCGTAGGCTATGACAAAACTGTGTGTTTAAACTTATCTAGTTATATAAATACTCAGCCAGCTCTGCTCATCAGGATGAAAATGAACTCTACAATGTTTAGGAAAATATAATTCCCAATAAGCATGTAACAGCGGCAAAGAGAAGAGCTGACCTAGTTCCAAGCTTATATATGATTCTAGGATATTACAGCTTATCCAATTTCTCATAGTCTACTGGATATTTCATCAAACAACTTCACTTTATTCATATGTCTCGGATGAAAGGGAAAAAATGATTATCATCTGCGGAATGGAAGTACAAGATTTCCTGCCATCTCTGTCATCTCTTGTAACTGGCTCCTAAATGTTTTTTGTGATGCACAAAAACAGTTAGAAAACAGCATGATTGCTAAAATGTCTAATCTTTTACGCTTCATTGGAACAATGTATGGGAGCAGATGCAAGCTTGTTTTGTAGAGCACATGTATAAACGATAATACAGACAGGAATACATTCTAAGTATTACGATGTACAAAATGTTAATATTCCTAAAGAAAAATAAGACTGTAAAGATATTACATTATTTACAGAATATTTCAGCTGAATGCGTTGGGGATAACTTACAATAGGAAACAGATCCACAGTCCTTGTCAGGGCCCATTTAAAACACTTTTCAACAGCAATTTTTACACTTCACCAATGTATTCATTTTGCTAATGTGTTAGTTTCATGGGGAAGAACCTGTTTGATTAATTAACTGTCTCAATCAAACATTATTATATTACGCTACACTGTTTTTTTTAACAGGTATTCTAATTTTGGTTTGAAAACACATTTTTGTATATTATGTAGAATATTTAAGGAAAATATTTTTAAAAATACACTGTCCCCATATTTAAAATGCTTAATGGCTGATATACCTCACTGCACTTAAACTTCTCAAATAGCTTATTTAGCTTCTTTAAATAATTGACACAATAAATCATTGTGGCAATAATAAAAGTAGTTTAATTTGCAAACCAATATGGTGGTGGAGAAAAGAGCAATCAGTACAACATACACCAGTCAACCAGGATGTCCCAGCATTAACCATGGGACATCCACAAACAGGGGTGCACAACCAAACAGCAACCAGGGTGCACATATCTATCTTACCGGGACACTCAATCCTGGGCAATACATGACCCCACATCCCTTCTGGTCTTAAAGTAGTGCAACCGGCGCCGACCCACAAGGGCGGTACTTTCACCGGGACTATAGCGGGTTCAGCAAGCCCATTAACGCAAGGTGCTCCCCAACCACTGGCCCTCAAGTGCACTGCGCTTTCCGGCAATACGCCATCCAGGACCTCCACGAGCAAATGCCAGACACACCAGGAACTGTCAACAGGCAATCAGGGAACAGCCTGACAAGCCATAGCAGTTACGGAGGTTCATCCAAACCAGGGAGGTTGGGCGGACAACGTCTTGAAACTTCCAGAGAGTGATTTACTCTCCGCCCATCACTGTTATAGACTACTCCTTAGTCCTCCCCTATGACATCAGATGGGCGTTCACATCCCCAGTTAAACTTTTGACCTTAGAAGGATCAATTTAGTTACATGATACAGCCTCAGATTTTAATTTCCTTCATGCTTTTCAGCCCTCAGTTCGTATACTTTAAAACAGCAAGTGAAAATCCAAATATTGCCCCTAAAATCATCTCAAATAGTTCTTTTGAGTCTGGGTATACCAAACATGTTCATGTTTTCACTTCATACAAGATCAGACTGCCTTGTGGTCCCCATTTTTAGTTTTAAAACATGAGGGCGTAGAAACAGTAAAACAAATGGTTTGTATGATATTTATTCTTCAATGACTTTGCTTTATGTATCTTTGGGACTTTTATTTTGTTTTTATATTTTCTGTTTACTTTGATCTATTGGGGTTCATATGCAGATGTACATTGACTCAGAGTTACAGTTACACCATGGCCGTACATGTATGGTAACTGGTCATAAATTAATCATAACCTAAAATGTAAATTTGATTCAATTAAAAGACATCTTGTCACATTCAATGTATATGCAAAAATTCTGATACAAAAACACTTTGCATTGCATTTATTTTTGTTGTAGAGTACAAAATTTTATAAGATTCTAAAATACTTTTAACAGTCTTCCACAAAGGCTTATACACAGGGGTGTCCTCTTTTTAAAGTGTGCATTTTAACATTGCTGGTATTTTGCACTTTTTGTCCTTCTTAATAAACAGTGATGAAAATAGCTGTCAGGTAGGACTTTTTTTCATATCATAATCATTTTTTTCTGCCAGATAAATCATCATAATATGTATAACTCATATATAGTAAACATATACTGCATTTAAATATCCCTTATATTTTATATGCAGAGTTTAAACTGTCTATGGGAGCGCAGGTTCCACTACAATCTGGTTAACCCTCCACCGGGCTGAATATTATAAATAGAAAATTATAAATAGAATATTATAAATAGAATAGGTAAGTGGCCCCTTCTAATTATTGTACCTGTGCAAAAAAATCATTTTGACTGCTCGTGCCTGCACAAAGTGAGAGAATGTCAGTCATCAACAAAGATATTATTGTTTAAATTCCTCAACCAAACATAAGCTCGGAATTAGGTTGCAAGGGTTCCCTTATTTTTCAAACTTTTGATTATAGCATTGAATAGCATCTGCTTTATTTCCATATTGATTGACTAATTTGTCCAATGCAGGCTTCGGACTATAAAAGGTTGTGCATCTGTTAGGCGCAGTCCCCGCTTGTTCCCTGCACCTTGGGATGGACGCCTTCCTGCTGACAGAAGCGTCCCTTTGTCTAGCAACGGGAGCTTCCACTCTCGCCTGCCGGACCTATATTATCAATTTTGTCCAGTTGGGCATTAATGCCACTGTACCTTAAGTTGTCTTCTTTACACCTTTACTGGTTCTGCTATTTATATAAGGATCAGCTTACCTAGAAAAAAAAAGAAACTGAAAGATGGTTCAATTTCTGTCTGCAATCCCACAGGCATGCAAATCATTTTCAAAGGACTTTACAGATAGATCGATTTAATTGACACGCATTGCAATGTAACCACAGTACCATCAGCTAGCCAACTGGGCCTATCTATTTTAAAACTTGCCAACATCTTTGTTTAGTAACAGAAGGTGTAAGATTTTATAAATAATGGACATGTTACCATTCTCACTTTTTTGTAAGTGGATGTAATGAAGAAGCCCCCTTCATTAGTGACCTCCAGACCAGAGGTGTGCTGGTATGATAACCTGTTATAAAACTGGTGTTATTGTCCTTATTGTTCAAACACATTTCTAGTCCTATAAATATTCTAACTTTCTTCTAAAACATTGCAGATTTATGAAGTCTATTAAAAAGAATGTTTTTTTGCACCTATGTATAGGAAACATTAGTATGTTATAGGGATCCCTTGGAGAGATACATTATTTTCATGCTTCCACATGGGCGTGTATCTATTAATGACCTATGTCATGGTTGAAAATATGAAAATATGTACAGAGTTCCTCTGAAATATGGATTATAAAAGGTAGAACTTTGCGGTATTTTGTTTTCTATATGAATATATAATATATAATGCCATTGGAGAGATCCCAATTAGTCCTTTTTGATCAACGCAATTTCTGAACTTTTTTAGCATTTTGGGGTGGTGCAATAAATCATAGTTTGTGAAACCAGGTATCTCTGCATAAACCTTCCATCTAAGTGGCACAAAGAAGATCTCTAAAGCAGATACCAGCATATATTAACACTTGATTTATTTACACCCAATGACTTTGCATGTTACCTAAAGTGACTCATTTCTTTGGAAAGGAGCATGGTGACAATAATATATTATTTTCCTAATTAGGCCATAATCATGATGCCACATGCCAGAGACAGTCATGTGATCTCTGGCTTTTCTTCCTGGTTAATTTAAACTGTGCACTCATGTGATCTCTCACATCCTTTCCTGGTTTCAGTCATGTGATTCCTGTCACATGACAAACCCTCTCAGCTATTTAAATCCCACTCTGTGTAGTAATCACTTCCAGAATGTCATGTCTCCCCTGTTCTAGCTTTCCCTACTATTTGCTGAAGTTTATTCATTTCTGTGAATTAACTTTGTTTCCCTCTCGATTTAAACCTGTGCCTGTGACCCCGACTTCGACTTGTCTCTCATTTAGAACCTATGTTTATGGCCTTGACCTTCGGCTTGCTTCTGCCTCTGCTTTTACCTACTGACTTGGTGCCTCGCTTTTAACATCTTTTCCCAGCCAGTCACATAAGCTGACAGGCAGAGGGCAGCAACCTGCGGGCTCCTGGCCGCAAAGCCCTTACCAACTTGCGGCAGTTCCTGGTAAAGACCAGGGGACCCATTAGACTCTGAGCTTCGTCTCTGCCAGTGCCAATCCTGACCAACAACCAGTCCCCAGTTTGAAGCATGTTATGGTTAATAAAATCTTATACTGAAAACACCTTTATTAGTCCAGTAACTGCAAGATAGGAGAAATACCAGGAGAGGAAATGAATTCCAACAAGTGCCATTGGTTTGTCAAATACAACTAACATGAAATTAAGTTTCAGTCTATCTCAAAGGTTCAGTGAATGAATGGGAAAGGGTTGAACATTACATTAAGGATAAAGGCAAAGAGGACCCAAACAAATGGTCAAAGAGGAATGATGACCAGGCCGAGGATTCCTTTGAGACCACCAGGGAAAATGAAAATTAGGTGAGATGGTTAAGTACATGTAACTTGTACCATCTGCCTGTCTTTTGAGTAAAACCATTGAGCTGCCACCAGAACAAGAAGCATGTTAAGACGATCCTTACCTCTCTTGTAGTTCAGAACAGCACCTGGCACCATTCCATTAATATAGTTTGCAGTGTAATTTTAATAAAGTACTTATATTTAGTCTGCAGAGTTCACTGTAACAGTTGCTGTCTTTGGAAAACATTATGGCAATGTCTAATTTACTCCATATACTGCAATGTAAACACCACCACTTGTGGGCTATATTTTACAAATGTATTAATCATTTTGAGCATTTATTACGTAAAGAAAAAATGTTTTCTTATTATAATCAAGGGTTATGAGTGTACCATATATGCATTTTCTAAAACTAGTTATACTAAAGTATTCATTCTGCCAAACGTCAACATAGAATAATTTAAATATCTAACTTTACAGAGGGATAGATTGGCACCTTGAACCCAGCAAACAGGTATGAAAAGAATGTGAATGTGCATAGGCTTTTCTGGATCCCTCCAGCTCTAAACTAAGCAAAACATAATATTTTTTTATTCAGCATTAAGAAGGTGAAAGTTTTAGGCTTTTTTTTAAAGTTATTTTGTTTGCAGTTGGAAACGGAGTGTTTTTAGTAATGAGAACAAGGTTTAGCCTTTGAGGACCTATTCTTGGCCTTCCACAATTACCATTCATGGGCTGTACTTGGATCGTTAACCTCAAGAAATACAGAATGACTTTTGGCTCTAATTAATGTAAAGCGCTGATAAAAGAATGGACATTCTGAATGCAGGAGAAAATAGCAGAAAGAAAATAGCAGGAGCTTTGTTTTATCTATTTAAGAATATATATATTCAGTAAGGAAAAAGTGGGTGTGTTGAAGTGTGTTCACACAGTACAGATCTGTTACAAAGCTACAGTAAACATTGGCCACAAATATTGGTTTGTGGTGACACTCTATTTTTTTTTTTAAATGCACCTATTGTTTGTTATGGCTCACTGGGCTCTCTGTCAGATTAACTAGATAGCTAGCTAGCTAAATAGCTACATAGATAGATAGATAGATAGATAGATAGATAGATAGATAGATAGATAGATAGATAGATAGATAGGGATAGGTAGGTAGGTAGTTAGGTAAGTTAGATAGCCACTGGGTGTTTAGATAGGTAGTTAGTTTAGTTCTTAGATAGATTAGGTAGATTAGTTTAGGTAGATCAGATAGGCAGATAGATTAGCTAGATAGATTAGATAGGTATTAGATAGGACCCTATCTAATAGTTAGGTCTGTTCTCTGTCAGAAATCTGCCCTCAATTCATGCTGTCATTTCTATATGTTGCCTCACCTGGCCAGCCTGTTTCTCCTAGCTCATTCACCTGGCTTCCTCATTATCACCTGCAGCCTATTGGTTCTGCTCTCCTTAAATAGCCGGCTAATCCTCTGCAGGATTACCGGTAATATGTTTACCTTAGTGTTCCGCTCCCTTGTGTTTGCCCTGTTTCCTGTTCCTGTTTCCTGCCAGACAGTGTGAGACCTACGTAGGGGTAAGTAACTCATTTGGGAAGCCACCAGAGATCTGGGAGTCTGTATTTTGTCAGCAACAGATAACAGGGGGTCTATAAAAGTCAAGACATGTCCATTATAGACACTACTATTAATATTTATATAGCATATTTATAGGTCTGCCTGTAACATCATATAATTAAGGGGGCTTCATTGTAAAGTCACCTGAGATTTTGGAGACCTGCATTGTAAAGCCAATAGAGATTAGGGGGACCTATATTGTATAATCACCATGGATTTAAGAACTGCTTTTTACTATGGCCGACAGAACAGGGTTGGCATTGAACAGTAGTCCTTAAAATGCTCTCTGTATGGTACAATGTTTATGAAGATGCTCTCTGTTTTGTATATCACCATCCTGCATTGTATATAGGTTAATAGAATAGTCTATGCATTGAATATTAACTATATGTGCTGTATTTTAGACAATACATGCCAACACAGCTATTGTAACACCCATATAGCCATTGTGGTGAGCATGTAAAGAGCCTGCTTGCGTTTGCCACCCAGACCAGATTTTGCAAGTCCTCCCCTTCCCTTAACTATATACTGGACAATTAACCTAGCTACTTCCCTCATATTGAAGCAGACTAATTGCTAATCTCTTCCAGGTAGCTAAACTATACAAGGCCTAGACTGTGCAGACAACAAGGGAATAAAAGTTTGTTCGGGCACTTCAAAAACAAGCAGTTGACTATGTGCAAAACCTAAGGGGAAATCCTATCTACATAACTGCCACATATATGACACACAGTTGACCTGATTTAAAGTTAGAAGAAAAATCAAGTTGGAATGTATAAATTTACACTTTGGTAAAAACAATATTGCACTGCAGGGGGTTCAAATTTGAAAAGTGCCGATAGATTTAAAGCTGGTCCGTTCTAGCTCCACTGTAAATTGTATTGAAAAAAAATAAAGCCGCCCATTAGTTGTGTGCTACAGGAAAAGCTGGCAGTATTTTCCCTGCACTCAAAAAAAAGAAAGAAAAAGAAGAAAAGTATTTGCACCTATTGCATTGAAACATGCATTGGTCATGTGCAAATTTTCAACCTTGACTTGGATTTGCTCCTAAATATGAATGAGGTCACGTATGTAAAAATGTTTGTGGATTGCAACAAGTGGAGAAGCACAGCTCCCCCCTCTTGTCCTCCCATGTGGCTAGCTTGACTCCTTTCTCTCTCTCTCTCCAACCATAAATATGTACACTGCAATGTTACTCTATTGTGGTGCATAATATGCACTTTTATATCTTACGACCAGGGCCGGATTAAGGGAATGGAGGCCCCTGGGCTAAGGGGGCCTCCATTCCCCTATGAGGGTCCCCCCCATGATCCGAGCCACCCCCCCGGTGAGCCGAGCCACCCCCAAGGCACTTACCTCCTTCTCCTGGCATTGCAGTCCATCCCCGGTGCGCTGTACGCTCTTTACTGAGGAGATCTCGTGAGAGTGAGACTCACAAGATCTCCTCAGTAAGGAGACTACAGCGCACCGGGGAAGGACCGCAGTGAAAGTGCTCAGCAGCACTGATCGTGCCGGGGGCGCCCCTGCCCCGACTGATCAATACTGCTGCTGAGCACTTTCAAGGGCCCCCTGGATGCCTGAGGCCCCTGGGCTGTAGCCCAGTTAGCCCTATGGTTAATCCGGCCCTGCTTACGACGCATCTGACTAAGCATATGCACCTATATATGCTTTTGCATGCATGTTTTTTCTTCGTATTTTTAGGGAACAAATGCGTACAACTGAGGCCAAATGAGTGAAAATTGAACTCTTTTATCTCAGAATTTTCATTGTTTTCACTTTATACAACACAGTACCACTTATATCTTATAAAAGTCCCTTTCCATCAGAAACAATATGTTCTGCTCCTATACTGCCCATTTTATTTACTGTTGCATTTTTGCTGTATTGACTTGATAATGAGGAGAAATATGTTTTATAACCAACAATTAGTTAATAAATCAATCAGCACAGGTAAAAATTTGATAAGTAGGAGAGCAAAGTATCTTGTACCATTTATGATATAATGAGCCATTCGCAGTTTCACTGTACTGGTCATGATGGAGGATCTACACCACTCCTTGTATTAAATGCAACAAAAAAAACAATAAAGCGCAAAAGTCAATGCAGGTGACTAGATAGTTCTTCAAAAAAAATTTTTTCAATCTTTAAAGGCGTTATCCACCTTAAATATAAATTTCATTTAATCTCCTCATTTCCCAATAATAGTACTTTGGTGGGGATTCCTCTCTTGGTCCCCCCTTCCCACCCATTATTTGCTCTATTTAGTAGTGTTCACTCACTTACATACAGCCTCTGATGAGCTCCACCATAGCAGGAGAGGTCTCATCCAATGTCTCTAATTGAAAGTTTTAGAATTGCTATGTTGGTTCTCTCCTATGGAAGGAGGCGAGCAGCACTGGGGTTGATCATCAGAATGTTAGGCTGCTGGTCTGATCACCAACCCACAGAACTGATGACGGAGGTTTTCACCTATAGCAGCCGCCTTTCCCTTAGAGCTTGTTGCACTCACCGGTACTCAGATGCCCTCAGGACTTAGCTCCAGATGTAGTGTGGGTTTGTAATGCAGACAACAGCGGCAGGCCAGGAGATTGAGTAGAAAGCAGCAGGTAGTCAAGCAGTAGCCGAGGTAAAGGGTCACAGGCAAGCAGGAAGTCAATAAACACGCCAGAGGTTGGGGTCACAGGCAAAGTAGCAGGGTCCAAGGTATAGGCCAAAAGGGTCAGGGTCACAAGCAAACAGGCAGAGTCCAAAGTCCAGGCAGGGGTCATATACAGCAAATCCAACAGAGTATCCACAGGATAGGGTACAGCAAACATGAGCAGGTTAGCAAGACAGGGTCAGAAACGCTATAACCGGCAGTGAGGCTCAGTCCTCGCTGCCTTAAATACATAGACCAACCAATCAGGGCTAAGCCCTGTAACAATACACATGCCTGGATTAATTAATCAAAACCACATTAATCAGCCCACAGGCTGGGGAGATTTCAGCACCTGCGCCCGGCGGCTGTCTTGTTTGCCGGGGCGCGCTGTGCAGGGAATCGGCGTCCGGCTGTTGTCTTGGTCGGACCAGCTCGTGGAAGTGATGTCCTGGTCACTAAGGAGACGGCCGGGTCTTTCAACAGGGTAATAAATGAGCCGCTACAGTGGCGTTTGGCCGCCGCGGTTCCTAACACAGAGGTTGAGTGCTGGGACCCTGCTGAGTACAGCAAATAAAGGGGTTCCAGGGGAGGGACCACCACCAAAATATTTTTTATTTAAAAGGGATGAGATTTAGAACAGCTCATAGTTAAATTGGAAAATTCCCTTTAATTACTATGTTTGCATGCCAAAAATGTATTGTGACTATATAAATTATGTACGGCTGATGTCTTTAGAAATAAGATAAAAAAACAAGCATTTAGAATTCAGTTTAATCACTCATAGTGCACCTGTGTTTTTACAGCCAGAGTCTTCTGTCATAATAAACTGACTGGTGATACTGTACACTAATTTAAGGTAGATCGAAACTTTGTCTAGTGCGCCAAGAATCCTTGCACCGGCCCTGGAGGCATGAGCCATTCACTGTTGCTCTGTGTAAATGTATGACCTGCCAGAGCTTGGCAAGAACTGAGGTCGTGGGCTATGCATGCTGGGTCGTTCCTGTTCTCTTTTCTGCATTCTAGTTGTGTATGTTATGTTGAGTAAACACTTTGGACCTGATTCATTAGCGGGCGTATACCGTGTGCAACTTGAGCAACGTATTATACCCAAATAAACACAAGAAAGGTACTCACCGATTCATCAATCAATGGATCTCCAAATTTGTAGCACGATGAATCGGGTCGCAGGGTAAAAAGCTAAGTAACAAAGAGATGCGTCGAACCACGGGTATCAAACAGTGAGGTCAACACAGACTGCGAACTGGAAAGTACTCAATGAAATGTCTATATTCAGATAGATCAGTTACGTTGAGTAGTTTAGTGTTGAGATGAGATGCAATTTTTTTTTTCCTTCTTACAATTGTGTTTTAAAAAAATATATCCTCCCGTGTATTGTTTTATTTTTTTATAATTATTTATATATTTATTGGTCGTTGTTACATTATATAGATTATTATTATTAGTAGTATTAATTGTGCTATTATTATTAATAATAATATTATTAATATTATTAAATGATCAGAACACAATAGTGCAACTAAAATCTAGTGAACAGAACTTTTTTTTCTTTTATATGTTTAATAATATCCATTTAAAAAAATATTAACAATGTTTTTAAAAAGAGTTTACTTTGCAGGGCAGATGATTTTGCATCATCTACCTGGGTTTCAGTTCTATTTGCATCACACTATCATGTAAGTGACCAATAATGAGTGTGTCATCTTTGGCCTTTAAAATGATGCTTAAACTTATGTCTGTGCTGTATTTAAATGTGTTGTTTTGAGTAATACTGATGCTTAATTAGTTAATGGTAGGTTGGCCCTCCTGGGATCTGTAGTGCATCATGGACAAATGACTTTCATGTATGTCATGTACTTTCATCCAACCGTAAAAACAGGTATCATACCATAATAAAACATAAAACATAATACCATAAGACCAAACATACCTTGGTAAAAACAATGTTTTAAGGGGGGGGGGGGTGGGAATATACAAAAAAAAATTAATTTGTTGGGAGCTACAACAGACACAAGCAGCTTACCAAAAGACTTTGAAATGTAAACAGATAATATATACAAACAAGCCACCCAAAAAATTAAATGCAATGAAGCATGTGAAAAACTATTGAACAGGCACAATAACAGCATTTTAAAATAGAGAAGCATTATTAATGTGGCTCTAAAAATTTTCCATAAAGTTTAGACATAAAAAAATAAATTTAAAAAGGCATAAGACAGGGAAAAACTCTCAAGACCCAAAAGATGAAAAAAAATGATATTGTTGCCTATTATATGTATTCGTTCACAACTACCAACAATTGAAAGTGTTCATCAACCATAGTTTAATAATAAAATAACAATTTTAAAAATAATGGTTTGTTATGAGAGAAGTGTATGCAGGTGTATAGTCAGCACTTTAATTTTTGATCAGGGGACAAGAGTTTATTCATGTTCTTACTCCGAGCTGTCGCTGTTAGCTTTTGGAATTAGACATGATCCTGGGCTGAAACAAGTGTTGTGCAAGGTTGTACTTAAATCGCTGCACAAAATAGAGTATTTTTTTGATACGTATCTTGAGATAAACGCCTACTTTGAGTAGGTCACAGAGGCCTACGCTCATCACACTCCCCTTTTTACTTCGAAGAGCGTAGGGTGTCGTAAGTGATGTTTGCGCATGTATACGCTGTTTTTCTGAGTGTTTGTTTGTTCGTATCTCTCTGTTTTACTTACTTAAGTCCCACTTCTGGACATGCGCAGTGTGGTTTTGCGTACGTTACGCACAAAAACGGCAGATACGTCCCTTGATTAATCAGACCCGTTATCTTTCACTCCTGAGAGTTGTCACTCCAGTGTTTCTATACCCATATCTACATGGTGTCAGAAGTTGACAGACATGGCTGAAGGTCTACACAGCATTATCCCTCTAATTTTTTATGAAAACATCGCTGACAACTGGCTCCAGTTCAGGAAGGAATGGAAAGTACACTGCATCTCTAGGCTGTCTGAGAAGTCATAAAAGGTACAAGCATATACTTTACTAAATCTGGCTGGTGCAGAGGCAGTAGATAAAGCAGGCACATTTGTCTATGGTAAAGTAGGCACAATGAGAAACCCAAAGTGCTTCTAAAAATTTTTTAGGAAATATGTTTACCTGCAAAGAATGTAATAATGGACAGATATATATTTAATACCACAAACCGAAAGCGTGATGAAAATGTGCCATCATACTGTATGTGTCAACATTAAAGCTACTAGCAAAAAAAATTGATTTTGGTGCCATCACCAATGAACTAAGTACCAGAGTGTCACTTTATTGGTCCACCATGTTCAGTGACAATGAAAGACAAGTCTCCATATGTGGCCCCTGCAATGCTCACAAAGCAAATTACAAGATGTTTCACTCCTGAGAGTTGTCATTCCAGTTTTTCTACACCCACCTCTACCTACTGAATTATCTGAATTAGTGTTTTTAGGGGAGGGGGGTTACGGTCAGACAGGTACTTCAGAAGTGACAGGCATTCCCCCAGTTTTTGGCCACACCACTATTCATAGTCTATCCCATTTTGAAGAGATAGAAAGGTGCAAGGTGCGGGGCATTATAAAGCATACATCCCAACTGCCCTCTTTTGTGGACCCCCAAAAAGGGCGGGTCTGATGGGAAAGTGGGTAGGGCTTCCCCGGAAAGTGAGTGTGGTTAGGGAATACTAAATGTGTCTACTATTAATCAAAGTCTAGAGGGCAGAAACAACTCCCAAAAGAACACCCCCAAATAAACATAAAACAAACAAAAGCACATACATGGACACAAAAAAGGCCAAATTAAATGACATGTAGATTATGTTCTGCCATAAAATTCTATCTTACTTTATTTCTATTCATTATAATGCATCCTTACCTGTTCAAAAGTAGCCAGTATATTTATGAGACTCTGTTTTAATGAATTACTAAGCTGCATTGTCATAATGATTTAACCCACAAAACAGCTATTTCCACTGTGCTTTGGTGATGGGTTCACTTCACCCTTATCCTTGTAAGCAATATGGAAAGTTGTAACTCATATAAATGTCTGAACATAGATAATTATTGATTCCGTCCGTCTGTTGGTGCTTGGAACAGGCTATTCTCGAATTATGTTGTTCTGTTCTAATAAGATAATTGTAATCACAGGTCCTGCAGTTCATTTTATACCGGTATTTTCTACTGACCTTACTAAGGCAATGACAGATATTATGGATACACTGTGAGCATACATACAGCTTGTTTAAAGCACTGCCGTTTCTCATCCTGACACACTAAACGCTGCCGTTACAATAAGTAAGATGCAGTCAAGTCATTTAAATGTCTCGCCAGATGCAGAATATTGAAAAGGCTGATGTTTTACATTGGATATAAATCCTGAAATATATTCCAGATGAGACACTTTTATTCCTCTTATCTCTTCATAGAAATAAAGTGAGAGTTTACCGAGCAGCTTATGGAGCATTCAGGAAGTATAAATGCAAATACAGATGAGAATCCTTATTATTATGTAGATTAATGTGAACAAATAAAACTGATACATGTGTTTTCTTTTCTGAGCTTTGGCATTCATAGAATTGACCCTTTATTATACAGTTATTATTATTGTTTATTTGTATATTGCCACCACCACTATTATTATTATTATAGATTTGTAAGGGGCCACAGTGCTCCGCATTGCCGTACAGTAGGGATAACAGTACATATATTAAACAGTGACATACAAGGTAGACAAAATAAATGCAGACACGAAAAAAGAGGGTATGAAGGACCCTGCTCACTAGAGAGCTTACATTCTAAGTGGAGGAGGGCACAGCTGAAACAAGAGGAGCGGCTCAGAGTGGAGATTGGGACAGTTGTGTGGGTGCATTAGTGTGAATAGTGTTATCAGGGATAAGGTCACCTCTAAAAAAAGAGATTTTTTTTTTTAAAAAAAGTGGCTAACAATTTGAAGGCTGTGGGAGAGTCTGATTGAGCGTGGTAGGGAATTCTATAAGTGGGAAGAAGCACGGGAGAAGTCTTGTAGGTGGTAGTCAGAGGTGGTTACCAGACATGAGATAAGGTGCAGGGTCAGAGGTAGATCTAAAAGGGCGGGAGGGAGAGTATTTTGATGTGAGATTTGAGATGTATGAAGGGGTGGTGGTGTTGAGGGCATTGTAGGTCAGGTTGAGTAATTTGAATTTGATTCCGGAGGACACAGGGAGCCAGTGTAGGGATTTGCAAAGTGGTGCAGCAGATGTGGAGCGGTGAGAGAAGAAGATTTAGGATGGATTGAAGTGTGGATATATGGGTGTCAGGAAGGAGAGATAGCAGCAGGTTGCAATAGTCAAGACGGGAGATGAGGAGAGAATGGATAAGAGTTTTGGGAGCATGTTGAACAAGATAAGGGTGTATTTATTACAAAAATGTATTATTAGACCATATTACAAAGTGCTTTTCAGAGGGTATTAAATCATCCACATCCCTCCTTACTCCATTGGAGCTTACAGTCTAAATTCCCTACCACACAAACACACTCATTCTCTAGGGTCCATTTTATCAGAAGCCAATTAACCTATATGGGGTGAAATGCAGGATTTCTCAATAGGACAGGCCATTTTGCCGGTTGCAAAGTTCTAGTGATACAATCTTTGAGTTCTGATATTACTTTGCCATTCCACAAAATGCCGTTCCATGTTGTATTTGTAAATTCGCATTTTTAATGGAATTTATATTCTAGGCCCATATTTAAATTGTATCATATCTTGAGGCACGTTAGGATTTGAGTATGTTCGGAACTTCGCACAAATTGCAACCTCTATTTAAACACGGACATTTAATCAGGCCCATAGGGTTTTTATGTGCATAAAAACTGGGAACTTACAGAATTCCTCTCCTGCAGCTCTCCATAAACTTAAAGCTCCTTCACACATTCATCAAAAATGCAGTTTTATCCTAAAGTTGCGTGTTATAAACAAGACAAATTAACATGTTAATGGGATAACGCAAACATCTAAAGCTTTATGTACATTTTTAAAATCTGAATTGGCCAGTGCCAAAATTCTACTAAGGCATGTGTTAAAAACCTAGTGTTGTACAGTATGGTAATGTTTGCCCATTACAGCAAATACATATGGTTTTCAAAATGCTTATTTAAAAATTACACTTGTTTATGCACGTGAGTAATGGATCTAATTCAAATGAAACTGGACTCAGCTGAAAGTGGAAATTGCAGGGAATCTCAAGAAATGTATTGTTGAGCGGTATGAATGTTTGGGTGTATGGTGGCACCCCCAGAATGGAAAACTCTCATTAAGTAACAAAATTATCATTCTATACCGCTGTTGAATTCACAGGGCCTGAGTCATTAAGGCAAAAAAGGAGTAAATGTTCTCTGGAACAAACCATGTTACTATGCAAGGGGTGCAATTTAGTTTATTATTTTGCGCATAAGTTAAATACTGGCTGTTTTTTCATCTAGCACACAAAAAAATTAATAGATTTATTACTACATTGAAATTTAAAGTTGATCTAGGACATGCCCTACCCCAACTATAAATCTGTCCCCACATTTTAAATTTACCCCCCCCCTCCAATGCAACATGGTTTTGCCCAGGTGCAAATGTTACTCCTTTTTTATGCTTTGCTCTCCTTATTGACTCAGGCCCACAATGTATTCTGCCCTTGGTAACCACAAAAAAAAAAATGTACCTTAACTTTATATTTGTGCACTCCAAATTACTCTCCCAATCCCTTAGTTTTTAATTAGTTAAATGAACAGATAACAATCAACAGTCATTAAAAAAGAATAACAACATAAATCCATTTTCTGACAATGCTGCCCAAGTCGAACGTTTCTATCAGCTTATATGGTACATACAGTGCTGACCTATGTAAATCTGCCTGTGATATCTGAGAGGGAAATAAGGTTATTTTAGTGCTTTCATAGCCTGTTTTGATGTTATCATAATGATGTCTATAGCTCATGTGATCATACCTTCAATCTGAAAAAAATTGACTCAGGAGACACGGAAAGAGGTTCCAGTTAATAGTAGTGACTCATCAGTACACTCTTCCAGCAACACTAATGTAAGCTAATTATTTAAGGGAATTAAAAAATAATTAGTGTTGTGTCTATGATCCGTCAGGGTCTGGGATTTAAATTTGGTGTGAAGAGAACAAGTTCAGCTGGCCAACTCATCATGTGTCACTCTTTTAACATCTATGTAATTTCAATTAAGCCATCTCATATTTTCAATAGTAATTTCCAAAGCGGTTTCTTTGAAGCTAGTTATTACATAAACATAGGTTGTTCAAGGCATACCCTTATTGCGCTATACTTATATGTATTTTGAATAAGACATACTTTTATCACTTTCATAAAATAGATGGTAATAAACACACCTAATGAAAACGTAATATATTGAAATATTTCTACCGCCCTTTTTACTGAGAATATGAAGGAAATGAATATTAAATCAACCTGGTAGTAATGACTGCATTAGAGGAGAAATCGCCTGGGAAGTGGAATGTACAAGAAGCAGGACTTTTACTTTCTCCAATTAATCAGTCATTGCATTGATGAGGAAATCTAATTCACAAATCATTACTTTTTAATTTATTCTACAGTCATATTCATAAGTGAACAAGGCTAGCTGAAAATGAAATTTAAGCTAATTTTTTTTAAAATTAGAAATGCACAATCCCATATACACAGAGGCTAATAATGATTTTACTATAAATATGTGCAATGAAAACATATATTTTTATTTAAAAAAAAGAAACCTACACCCTGTCTCATGAGAGGAGAAGACAATTTACTTATAATAAATGTTTTTCAATAATATTTAGAATTTACTGTAGGTCATGGTGCTGTTAGTCTCATGAGAGAACCACTTGGTTGAATTGTTTTTCACAGATGAAATACGATGGAGGTTTGTGCTATAGATCTCTACAGAAATGAAAAAGTGGAAAGAACATATAAGAGTCTGCTTGTGCTTTATTGGCCAACTAATCTTGGAGGTTCTGCATTTGCTTAACCTGTCATATGCTAGTTAATTCTCAGTCTTTATTCTGTTTCTTCATTTAGCATTTCCTTGCTAGATGTAAACCCCTGTACCTGGGAGGTGAGTGCATCTGATTTTAACTGCATTTTAATGGTGTTTAAAGCATATAGGTCAGTGTAGGACCTGCATATAATGAGGTGCCCTTGACGTTGGGATGCAGGCTTAAATCTTTTGATAAAAATATGAACTAATACCTCATGTTTTCATTTTGCTAGACACACACAGATATGCAGTGTAAAGGATAAGCGCTGACAACTGTCTTTTTGTTTTGTATACATATATGGGCATTTATATTGCCATGCAGCTGCTACCAAATACAATATGGGATATGCCGAGCACGGGCTTATTGCCAAGCAGCTGGTACCATATATAATATGGGATATACCGAGCGCTGGCATATTTTTCTCTGGTTTTCCTCATTTATGATTACAGAATGTTGCTTGACTATGTCCCTGACTTTTTCTTACTGTTGACAATTGTACGATGTACCTCAATTCTGATGTGACTTTTCACATAAGCTTCATTCCCTATTATTGCCGTATAGTCAACTTCTGCCCTGCAATACAGTCTTTTCCTAATGACCGTATCCACTTGTTTATTTCCACTTTTACTACTGCAAAGCTGGGAATATAAATTGCAGCTTGTGTCTTCCCAAAATGACTGTCTGTCTATCTATCTATCTATCTATCCACCTATCCTTTCTTGCAGTACATGCTGTCTGTTAAGCTTGCCAACTGTTATCAGTTATCCTCAATTTGCCCACTTCCTACACTAAACTACATGTGATTCAACATAAAGGTAACAGAGCACCACAAGATACCAATGTACATATGTTGTGAACAGCATGGCCGTTACCACTAAGGATAGAAAAAACTAATTTAAAAATATGTTATATTTTACCAAATATTTACTGAACATACTAAAGTAAAAAATGCCATTCATCTAGTTAAATAAAATACAATGTTGAAAATGGGCTATTACACTGCAACTACCTCATTGCAGTGAATACTACTACTACTACTACTACTACTACTACTACTACTACTACTACTACTACTAATAATAATAATAATAATAATAAAGGGTATTATTTAAATACTAATTATTTAATTACATATTTTTGTATTTATTTGAGTATACAATGCTTTTGTACTTATTGGCAAACTACAAACTACCTATCCTACTGTTGTCTTTGCTCACATTTTAATTTTTTTCATTTCAGATCTAAACAGCCCTTTCTTTTTTTAAAAAACAATTTCAGATTTCCTGTTTATTTTGTTTCCCAGATTCTATCTCTTACATTATTATTCATGAATTATATTACTCTTCATGAAAGCACTGTATAGTTTTTATTTCTACCTATCGCCTCTTTTATTTACACTATTACATAAAATCATTTCTTTACATTTTTCAGATATTTTTGAGTAATTCTAATGCAATTATATTATTTGCATTACGAATTATTATTTTCACTATTCTGCTCCTGTATTCATCCACCACTGCCAGCTACCTACATTTTTTTTTGCAACATGACCCTAAGCATCATTTCTTTTTTGGTCTGATTAATTCCCTTTAGAAATGAACCATAAATCACTTGTGACTAAAACCAGGAGTCCCCAAAACTTCACATCTGAATAGTTGGACCAGTCAACCAGTCAAAAGCATTGGAATGATTGATTGGCTGACTGCCACTAGTGAACAGGGATAGTTTTTTTTTACCAGGGATTTTTTCCATTTTTATAACATTGGTAGGCTAGAAAATAAAACAGACACAACTGAAACCTAAAAGTTGACTGGATTATGAAAGGGAGAAGCCCTCTGGTCATAAAGTAATTAAGCCTAGATTGAAATATAAAGGAAAATCATAACTCAATTATCAATCAATCACATAAAATCACAGAAACAACCTGTCATTAAAAACATATTTATTACATCCCAAAGTTAACTACATTTATTCTACGCAAAATCTTGTCTTGATCCTCTGTGGTCCATTGGACAGTTTTGTGTTGTAGGTTCTAATCCCAGGAAATTCTTGTGTAAGGGATATCAGGATAATTATACTTAGCCATCTGATGCTCTGGGGAATGGTTTATTCGAAATCCCGTCTGGTGAAGGGTGGGGGCAATTGTACCTAATGCCCCCTCTGAGTCCACACACTCTGTGCCCCCCCTGCATCCACACACTCTGTGCCCCCCCTGCATCCACACACTCTGTGCCCCCCCTGCATCTACACACTCTGTGCCCCCTGCATCCACACATGCTGCCCCCTCTGCATCCTCGCTGTGCCCCCTCTGCACCACGCTGTGCCCTCTCTGCCCCCTCTGTATCCCACCATGGCCAGGAAGAGAGAAAAAAAAACCATCCTCTCTCCTGCCGCTTGCCACTGGATGTTGGGCGTGATGACGTCATGCCCGAAATTCAGTGAGAAGCGAGGAGGGAGGAGGATGCTGGGTCCCGGCCGCTGCTGGATTGGTAAGTTTTTTTGTTTGTTTTTTTCCCTCTTCCTGTCCACGGCACTCCTGTGACAGCACACAGTTTGGGAACCTATGAGTTAGTGGGTTTTAGGTATCAATCACCAGACTAGTAATGTGGGTTCTATTTGGCCATCTCTTAAGCAGTGTGGAGAGCAGAGTTATGAATTCTAAAGGTTGCATTGGAGCGCACTCATGCATTCTCCCTATCTCCCATACTTTTGATTGATCGGTAGGTTAAAAGGGACTATCCAAATTTTTTTTTTAAATTTGTGCTATGTACAGGAAAATAGAGGTGAAAATATGGTCTAATTTTTCTGCTCCGTCTTGGAACAATTACATTAATATGACATTGAGTTTAACTATACAGAGCAAACAGCCTTGAGTGGTCTTCAGAGAGCTCACCCTCTTCTCTCCCTCCCACCGCCCACCCTCTAAACAAATGTCTGATAACAATGTAAAATACTTCTGCCTAGAGTTGGAAAGGAAGTTTTGCAGATAGAGATGAGTGGGGATTTTTAGCACATACATCCTCATCCTCCTCCTCATCATCATCAACAACATTTATTTATATAGCGCCAAAAAATTCCATAGTGCGTTACAATTGGGGACAAACACAGTAATGAACAATACTGGGTAAGGCAGATAAAGAGGTAAGAGGACCCTGCTCGCAAGCTCATATGTGAAAACTAGGAATGTTCACTGATCCCGTGTTTTGGTTTTAGTTTTGGATCTGTATTAACGTTGGTTTTGGGTTTGGTTTTGGCAAAACCACCCCACGTGTTTTGGTTTTGGATTTGTATTTTTTTGCAAAAATTGCTAAAATATGCTAAAATCACATAATTTGGCTCTTTTTTTTGCCCTATATCATTATTAACCTCAATAACATTAATTTTCAGTAGTTTCCAGTCAATTTTGACCACCACACAGGTCACAATACTATTTTCATCCAGTTTATGCCAAAGATTGCAGCAAACACACACCAGTTTATAGCACATGTATGAAATATTGTCACACAGCAGTGGCAGAAAAGAAAAGTGGTGCAAGATGGAATTGTCTTTGGGCCCTCCCACCCATCCATATTTTGGATATTAAAAAGGACATGTACAGTTTAACAAACCAAGCAGTTGAGTGACAAGGACTGTTACTTTTGTGACTAAAGTGCTTGGTTTGTTTGGGCCCCCACTAAACAAGCTACCAATCAGCTTAAGGTATCTATACTAAGAGTGCTGAACAATGTCACTGGAGACTGGAGAGTGACAAGAATGCTGCTGCCCTGCCTGTTTCTGTGTGAGCAATGGCACTGAGCAATGGCACTGGAGACTGGAGAGTGACAAGAACACTGCTACCTCTGTTTCTGTGTGAGCAATGGCAATGAGCAATGTAACTGGAGACTGGAGAGTGACAAGATCTCCGGGGGAAAGAGATACTCATGGAATCCAAATCCCACAAGATTCAATGAAGCATTTTGCCTCGATTTCAGTGCCGAGGAAGTGGAAAAATACTGAGCCGGCTCGGCTCGGTACTCGGATTTGTGATGTTCAGGGGGAACTCGGTTTTTTGAAAACCGAGCCTGTACATCCCTAATTAAAACCAATTAGGTTTAAGCCAGACTCTTTCAATTTTTATTATCACCTTTCCATTCTAAGGGGGGTAAGCATTTAAAGTACACTGCACACACGTTTCCATATTTGACAAAATACAAATGATTTGAATTATTATTATTATTACTATTATTATTATTATTACTATTATTACTATTATTATTATTATTATTATTATTATTATTATTATTATAACAACTATTATTATGTCTTATTTATAATGCATAGCACTGTAGAGTAGGGACATAAAGCAAAAACAAACAGTGGTTACTGAAGATAATTATAACAAATGAAGTTAGGATAAGAGTATACAATCTAATAGGGAATAAATGAATTAGAAGTTTTGAGAGACTTCTGATTGACCTAACATCAGTTGAGTTTGTGAAACTGAGTGAATTAGTTCACACGTCATTTTCAACAGTTACATTTTTTTATGGAATATAACTCATCCTGGTTTATTTGTTTTCCAATGACTTGTACAGCGGTCACAGACATTAGTCTGCATCTCAAGAAGACTGGAGTTCAGAAACTACTCCCCAACCAATGTATTTGTACTTCTTTCATGTCTTGTAGATGAGTGCGACAATTAGAAATTAAACTTGAATGATAAACCCTTATAAATATTTAGCTGCACATTAGTAATTAACATTTAAGCAAAAAAGAAAAAAAAGAATAATTTGTAAAGCTTCAACTTAAAAATGATCCAGAATAGTTGTATTTACTTTTAGGTTTGTTTTTATCCTGTGACATTAACATTTCCAGGCACAAAATAAATTCTGTGTATTTGACCTTTACGTGAAATGCCAACTGCGATCACAGCCTTACTTCTGATGTTACAAGATAACAGAGTGGAGAGGAAAATTATTCCTCTCAAATTTTGGCAGAAAGCTGTTATTTTTTTTTTTTTTGAATTACAACTCAAAACAGCATATAAATACAAGAGGAAAAAAACACAATTTAGACTCCACATGGAAATCAGCTTCCATTCATTGGGACCCTCGGATCACTTTTGATTTTTAGAGAAAGGGAACGGAACACAGTCACAATTTCAATGCATTGACAAAGGACAATGTTCTATTTTTAGAATTCACTTGGTTTTCCCATGGGGTTCCACTGAATTGCTCTGTTCTGAGCCGCAATGGTTCCTTTACTTGTACATGTACTCAGCTCTTTAAATTCTTTCCTATTGTATGGAATAGTCTCACAGATGTGCTCTCTTTGTATGGGCAATAACTGAAAGGCAGACTATTCATATATTAAGTATCTAACCATTAAAGATGTTTGTTATTTGGAGCTCAAGTATATGTACATGTACTGTTTAAGATATCCATTAATGTTAACACTAAATTCAAAATGAAAAATGTTTATTTCTTTTATGTAAAGGATTCTTGGTTTATTTAATTTATCCTCACATATTGATGGTACCATCATCGGGACTCAAGTCCTGAGGTACAAACAATGGGAAATATTTCTGAAAATTGGTGCTAAGGAAAAATGTACTGTAACCCATAACAACTAATTATTTATTATTGTTTATTTATGTAGCATCAACCACATTATGCAGCTCTGTAAAGAGGACATGTAGTCATTCATATCAGTCTCTACCCCATTGGAGCTTACAATCTAAATTCCCTGTCACAAAGGCACACACAGATTAGGGTCCATTTTATCGAAAGCTAAGCAATCTACTAGTATGTCTTTGGACTGTGGGAGGAAACTATGAGCACCATGAGCAAACGCTTTAAATGTCAGTTTCCATCGTCACCAATAAATATTGTCCGATGCGATTAATGTGGTTCCAATGCACAAAAGAGATTTAACAGCAAAACATAACAAAGCATACCAAAATACAAATATGAAATATGAACATTAATCGCATAGGAAAACATTACAATCGGTATTTATTCATTTAAAACAACTTTATCCAATCATTTGACTTTGACAATGCAAACAAACTTGGGAGAACATACAAAATTCCACACAGATAGGGTCCCGGTTGCCACCATTCTGGTCTAAACATTTTGAATGCTGCCAATCACACTGATGATATTGGACTCCTGTCTACACACTGCAAGTGTTGGCATTTAGTCTGCTGACATTTTCATGTCGGCAGGTTAAGTGTCAACATTTCTAGGGTTAGGATAATGACTGCCACTGCTTACAATAGGGTGCCAGTATGTGATCTGAAGCTGGTGTACCCTACCCATTGGAAGGCACCTATAAATCGAACTATGAGTCATAAGGCTGGTTTACAAATATAACCTGGTTCTTAAGTGAAATAGTATATTGCTTAGCTTCAGTTTCTTTTTAAAGCAATTATTTTCTTATAAAACACTTCTGGAGGGAAACTCTGCTCAGGACGAAAATACTTATTACTGTATAAATGAATGAACATCAGTCATTAAGACAGGAAGGTAAAGATTTGGACAGTGCTGAACTATTGGAACTTTCAATCTTTAAAGTTTCAACTAATGAGCAGCTGGTACTTTACAGCGGGGATGACTATGCAACTGTTCATGTATTCTTTTCTCTTTTGTTTCTATCAAAGACAATAGGTTTTTCTAGAAAGAATTCCTAGAAGGAAAAACCTAGTACGGTATTTTGACAAACGTAGTTAAGATACTAATGTTCTGACCAAATATATGAATTTATTACTTTTGCACATTCTAAAATAAAAAACTTTTTCTGACAGTAAAGCGTTTAGAGCTCCTTTTGAAACCTAAATGACTTCTGGATTCTAGATCTGAAGACATTGTTTAGAAATAACTGCAATATCACATCTAAATGAGCAGCCTCGAAATGAAAGAGTGAAAAACTGTACCTAATATGAACTCCACCCTGAAGGGCTGTATTGAAAATCTACTGTTCAATTTTACCCTGCATAATAGTTTTTCCCATAACAAAATCAGTTTTAACACTTTTATTTCAAAATAGCACACCTTTGAGAAATCAGTAATAATTAAATATGAAGATCTCTACAGAGGACAAGGAACAAGCAAATAATTGTGGAAGGGAAAAATGACTAAGCTAAGAATAAACAGGGATACAATATAACACCAGGAGAGTTGGATATGAAGGTAAAGTGAGTGGATTGGTCAATGGAGCTAGCAGGTGATAGTGCCCATTGTGGTAATGATATAATACTTAACCTGATACATTTCTATACACTCTTACAGGGTTTTATATATATATATATATATATATATATATATATATATATATAGGAGGGGAGGAGTGTTCTTAGATGGTAGCTTGCAAAGACAAGCATCTACACATGCTGGTAGTGGTGGTGGATATAGCAACTTGTTCAATATGTTTGATATTAAGGAAGTGTTTTTCCAACTGCAGGACACAGAAATAGGAGTGGTACCAGGCCATATGGACAAAAGGACAAAAGAGGGACACCATAGGACAGTCAGGAGACAAGTGGTAGCCGGAAAGATTGGGATAGTGTGGTGGATCATTCTGGTGTGGCTGCAGCTGCTCATTTGGTCCAAAGGGGGAGTAAACCTCAGTCCTACAGAGTGGAGCAGAGACCCAGGAACTGAAATCAGCATACGGAGAGAGACAAGCAGAGGCACTGATCTCAGCTCAGGGTTCATTAAGAGCCAGATCAGGAGGCATGGAAGGTAAAGATAGCATGTTTTCACAGCTAGGAACATCAATTTTTTCTACACACTTGAAATATTGGGCAAGAATGAGGTAGAGAGAATAGAGGGAGCTGGACTGATGAATGCAAGGGGGAATCAGAGTATGTTCCTGCACTTGCAAAGCAAATTTAGAGTGTGTGTGGAGCACCGTGAAATTGTGACCTCTCTAGATAATCCATTAGGTATATTCCAACCCTAGACAGTTGCATTTAGTGAGGACTGAAAATTGGGGGCAAAGGAGCAAGAAGTAGGGAAATGGGAGCACAATGGAAATATATGTTGGCATGTGAGTAGAGACAGCTTATGGAGTGAGATTGGGGAGCTCAAGAAGTAGGGTTCAATGGACCGAGTGAGGAAACTGGCTGAACTGCAAACTCTGCCAGAGATAGAGCTCATGTGTGTTTTGAAGAGCGGCTAGTGGAGCATTTTAAACAAGAAGTTAAGGAAAAGATTGGTAGAAATGTGTATGTGGAAAAATTTCCTTTGCTCTCATTGGACCAAATGGAAAGGGATGAGTGCAAATGGGAGGAGGATAATAGGAGGTGGTACATGTTGATTTCCAGATATTTGGCAATTGGTTATGTGCATTTGTGATTTTGGCCAGTGTCAATGGGAAAAGGTGCTGGAAAACTGTTTTTCGGTTATATTGACTCCAGAGGGGAGGTCTATAAGGGATCAGGGCTGGTTGTGATGTGACAAAGATCAGTTCAAAAAGGGATTCCATCTGTGATAAAATGACCTCTACATTTGTCTGTATATGAGGTTGGAATTGCCAGCTAAATGTAGAAACAGCTTTAAGTTTCCTATTGACATCTCAGGAATAGGTGGGGTGACAGAGACAAAAAAGAAGGGAATCCTGCTGACTGTTACTGTAAGGATGGTCCATAATGAAATTTATGACTGTTTGGTGTGGAGTCGCAGCCACCCATTTCCCAAGTGTTTTAGGAGTGGAAGACAAGGCAGATATGGGAAAAATGGTTTTAGGGAGATTTTTGGCTTTCTTTCAAGGTGCCAATATAGCTAAAGGTGCATGACAACCTGAAGACAGCTAGGCAAATTGTCAGGGATAAACACATGAAGGAAGTGGTGTGGGGAGAATGGAAGGCCCCTCTGAGGAACCACCATTGAGTTGTGGATCTCTACACCGCGTGGTTCCTAAAAAGGAGCCTGGACAATTCAGATTGATCCCTCAACTGTAATTTCCAAAAGAGATTCGGTTAATAATGGTATTAGTGAGAAGTGTTCAGTATCATACACCTAAAATTAATGCAGCCATTCTGACCACCTTTTGTTTGCTTCCAGTTCATCGACCTGCGGATATTTATACTGCTGGAGTTTGTGTGGGAAGAAGCATGTCTGTGTAACAGGAATGGTGTGTATCTGATGGATATTAGATTTAATATATGGTGTTCAGGGATTCAAGATGGAGTGAAGAGACCAATTATGTGTGGCATTGTAACAGGTTTAAAGGACACAATTCTGTTTGCTGTGCACTGGTCCTGGAGAGTCTTGGGAAAAGGTACCCGCAAGAGGATGATGGATATGGAAAATGTTCATCTAAGGTAAGGTACCAAGGGGATGATTGTATTTTTGTGGCTGGACACTCTAGAGTAAAAACTGAGCAGCTCTGGAGTAATTCATGATGGTGGTTAATGACAGATATCAGGGTCCTTCACACACTTTAGATAAATGTAGTAAAACTTGACAAATTGTTTTGATAATCTGTAGGAATAATAACGGAAAATATAAATAATGTATGTTGCTCTATAAATAATGGTTTTGTTAATTATCAACTATGATATTTTGCACCAGGAGCTGGAGATATCCACAAAAAAAATGTTAAACCTATTTATTTTTTCCCTATATATTTTTTTTGCTGTGAACATTCTTTCTTTTCCTTTTTTATCAGACTTGCTTAAGAAATGCATAAGTAGAATTTGCAGTGCCGATCAATTTGAAAGAAGTGAAAAGTTACAAATTAAAGCATTTTTTATCTGTCAAATTCTTCCTTCTTTCCTTCCTCAAAAGATCTGCTGAATATTTTACAGAAAGCAAATGGCAGAATTAGCAGAGCGTTTTACTGCGCTATAATTTCAGTGAATACCTATTTGTTGAATATTTTAGTGTGTTTTTGCGAACTGTGAAAAGTGTCTTTTCTGATCAATCGATTTAACTTACATATAATAAGAAAATGTCTTTTTTAAAGAATTGTAGTTACTGAAAGCAGGATAATAAGATGAGATGGAAAATCAAGCCGTGTGATAGTATTCCACTTTAATACTTCAATTAAATAGCCCGAGGTTAGCTATGCTATTTACAAACTAGCTCAGACAACAACCACCTGACAGATCTTGCACACTCCAGAATTTATCTTGTCTGCATAAACTGTATTTAAATGTAATTGCACATTCTGTAAGTGCTTGTGCCATGGCAGAGATATCTGCAAGAATTTAAATCTTTGCTTCCTGACAATCTTGCTAATTTATGAACTATGGTTGAAATGGGATTACCAGGATATAGAAGGTGACGAAGACCTGACCACTTGCAATGTAAGCATTTAACACTTCAAAATACCGCAACTAAGATCCTGCGCTACACTAAACTACCTGTTCACCTATAGTATGCTTGTCTAATTTCTCTAAGACTGAGGGCTGAAGCAAACATATAGGGTCCTGATTCATAAATCCACGCGTTCAGAGTGCAATGTGCATTTGTTTCAAAATGCATGTAAATCGGCTTTGCGTACCCCCAAATTAAACAGAGAATGGATCTCAAGACATGTCACCAGATTTCAGTAGTAAAGTAATTTACGTGGCTTAAAAACTTCCACGTACATTTCTCTTTAAAAAAATAAAGAAACACACATACCATTTTTTTAAAATTATATAACTTTTTATTTAAGAATTCTTTACAAAAATGATAATATTTTGTGAGCATTTCTAAAAAAAAATATTTATTTTTTTTAGATTATTTTTATTTTTTATTAACACAAGGGCAGGGTAGATGTAAGCTAGGGCTGGGGAAATGTCATTTGGGTCCAGGGTGCTTGGAATAGGAGCTGGGGGCTTACAACATGAGGAATTTCTTTATAAGCTGGGAAAAAAGTTTAGAAGTGCAATGTTCAGACATTCTTTAAACATATGTTAGTTCTGTGGGTGTACTTTGTTGGCACATTATCCAAGCCCATAGTTCACAAGTGGTGCATTTAGTTACAATCTGCAAAGGTTCATGTCGTAGTTAGAGGGCTGCTAGTTTTTGGAGCCACATGCAGATATATATTGGGTGGGGAGAGAGTTGTTTGGCAACAAACACTAATTATGCCCATCATGTCAGACACCTGTGGAATGGCAAACTTTGAGTAGGTCTAGGCTAAATCAAATCTGTGAAAGAAAAGCTTTCTGAGGATAACACTTTTATGCTGGAAAAAGAAATGCTAAAAATTATACTACATTATAACATCAAGACACTTTCTTTAACAAGCACAAGTGGCTTCTCTTCTGACACTTCAATTGCTGCGGCAAAAAGAAGGCAGAGAATACCCAAGATCTTCAACCTCCTCCTCCTGGATTGCCACCTCCTGGGGCACCTCCTCCAAATAAACACACCTCTACACCACTTTCATATGCACTTGACCTGGGAGGTTTAGGTTAATCACATACTGAATCAGAAACGTCACTATTACGTAGCATGCCTTGTACTTTGTCCAATGAAGGTTATTGCAAGACATATAGTATTGTACGGACAAGATATAACAGTAATTTTATTTTAAAGTTAAATAAAGTGTGATTAATAGAGAACGTGCGCCTAACAATTTCACCCCTGAGCTCCTGCAGAAGCTCTGGCTGCCTCCTCCGCAGGTCACTCCAGCGCCTCTGTAGTTGTACAATTGCGCGTCTGCAGCTTCACTTCCACTGCAGCTGCCTGCGCACTGTCCTGTAGGCAATATTTTTTCGTTCATTTGTGATATACCGAGCAACCAGTGATCAATAGTTTCTGTCAGTACCCGCTGCTCAGCGCATGAGAATCCTGTAGCCCTCATGTTTGCAAGTGAATGATATGTTTCAACATGCTGCGCATTGATTGGTTCTCACTATGGGCGTAGGCATGTCAATCGCTGGTCCCCTCAATACTATATGTAAGACAGCTGATTCACCTGTCAATTATTTACACTCATCAACCATATCCAGACAATTAGGAGCATGACGACATCTAGTCATTCATACATAGGCAATCGCAGGAGAATGCATCTGTATGCCGTTTATAAGAGCTAAAGAGACAGTCATTATTTCCTACCATTGTGTGATTAATGAGAGGTGCAAAATTACTTTAAATGTTTTTTTTCAGAATTGACTGTCATTTCTTCTTCTCTGATATTGGTGAGTACCAGGCCTTATGTGAGATAGTATATATGCCCTGACATGTTTGTTACTAATAACTGCCTCTTCTCCAGTTTATAAAACATCAATTCCATCCCTTTTTGTCTTCAGTCTGCCCTCCCTCGTGAGTATCTGGCCCTATGTAAGTCACTTTACAGGCCATTTAAGAAATGTTACTAATCACTTTCTTTTACTTCTCTTTAGAATCATGTCTGACGAAGAACAGCCAGGCTAAAATCAGACACCTGGCTCCTCCACTTCAGCCTCAAAGCGGAGACAGCCGAGCTATTGGTGTTATTAGGCAGTGCATGACAAATATGAAAAGAAAAAGAAAAACATATCTCTTAATAAGAATACAGTAATGATATCAAACAAATTAAAATATTGACAACTCTAATCTACAATATGATTCACAAAATAGCACCATAGTATTCTCCCTCCATGGGTCTTATATTGTGGTGTATAATAAGATGAGTATGGTTCAAACATGCATTTGATGATACAGGTGTGCAGCTGTGTTTGTTCATGGCTATCAGCAGTGACTAAGACTAGCTCCCTAACAAGCGCAGGCTTTACATCTGAATAAAATGTGTATTCCTGCATGCGCCAGAGTTTCAATCTGATGTATGTGCAGAGTAACGCCTCTACTGTACATTGCCTTCCGCCCCTTCCCCACCCAGTTCCCTCCCCAAAATTATAGGCTGCCGTATTTGCCATTTGCGCTCTGTAATGGAATAAATTATGGTACAAATATATGTTGGATAAAACAATGATGATGTGTGTAAAATCTGTATGGTTAAATGGTTTCTTTCTGTATTCTGTGCAATGGATTAAATTCTTTTTTTGTATGTTATACCTCACAACGAACCTCTATTGATAGGATGTTAAAATAGTTACCAGTTGTTATGCTCTATAGAGCGAAGAATGTAAGAGGTCACATATGCCTTTTGACCTGCTTAGGCATAGAATTCTATGTACAATGATGAGGTTGTAAAGAATATATATAACCAACATTGTCCTTATGAGGTATATTCTTTAGTATGTGAAGTGATTAGTGACGTATGTAAGAAGGGTGGGGTTACTTCTATATAATCTGTGGTCTTACATGAAGAAGGCTACTTGTTTTCAGATTTTGAATACAAGTCATTGCATATGCAATTTGTAAGAATAAAGATAACCTTTGCTTTTCAAACACTTATATTTTTTTTAATCATTTATACGTCAACACGTTCGAAGATAGAGCGGATGTTGCTGCTTTCACTGGCGTATGTCCCGGTTCCCGGCATGCGCAGAGTGATTTTGCGTAGGATACGCACAAAATCGGCAAATGCGTGCCTTGGTGAAGCAGGCCCATATTGTTCAAATGAGGGTCACGTTATTTAAAAAAGAGGAAGTAATAAAATAACAATAATACTTTAAAATGTTTATAAGTCCTTTATGTTTTTATTTTTACACATTTAAAGTGTCTAGTCTCAAACAATTTGCAAACTTTGAATCGGCAATGCATATGCTGCACATAGTCAACACACATTGTTATTTTATTATTAAACTATGGTTGATGAACACTTTCAATTGTTGGGAGTTTAAAGTGGTTATTGTGAACGATTACATATAATAGGTAATAAAATCATTTATTTCCATGTTTTTTTGGCCTTGAGAGTTTTTCTCTGTCTCATGCCTTTTTTATTTATTTTTTCTGCCTAAAGTTTATGGAACATTTTTAGAGGCACATTAATAATGTTTCTCCATTTTAAAATGTTGTTATGTGCTTGTTCAATAGTTTTTCACATGCTTCATTGCATTTAATTTTTTGGGTGGCTTGTTTGTGTATATTTTATGTGTTTATATTTCAAAGTTGTTGTGATGACCTTTTTTTGGCAAGCTGCTTATGTCTGTTTGAATTCCCCCCTTCCCATTAAAACATTGTTTTTTGCAATGTGCAAGGGGCAAGGTGCTTTTTACCATGATGGCCAAGTTGTTAGCACTTCTGCCTTACAGCACTGGGGTCATGAGTTAAATTTCCGCCCATGGCCTTATCTGTGTGGAGTTTGTATGTTTTCCCCGTGTTTGCGTGGGTTTCCTCCGGGTGCTCCGGTTTTCTCCCACATTCCAAAAACATACTAGTAGGTTAATTGGCTGCTATCAAATTGACCCTAGCCTGTATGTGTTAGGTAATTTAGACTGTAAGCTCCAATGGGGCAGGGACTGATGTGAGTGAGTTCTCTGTACAGCGCTGCGGAATTAGTGGCGCTATATAAATAACTGATGATCATGATGATGATAAAATCAGCAGACGTCAGTTCAAATACGTAGTGATTTGCATATGAATCCGAACGCTACTTAACAAAATATAGTCATACACATTGGTGAATTTATAGTAAGTCAGGCTAAGGCAGTTGTGTCTTCAGCAGGATGAATAATCACCCTAACCCTACCACTCCCCTCACATGAGTCCCGGGAGCTGCCCCAAGTAGCCTTCCCAGGTAGGGTAAGAAAAATCACCCTATTCTCCATATATAAATTTTTAAATTTTTCTGGGGATAACGCCAAAACATTTTATGCCAGCTTCAGAATTTAAAGGTCAATCTGAAATAATAAAATTTGAAGCATTTTTAAATAAACGCTCAATCCGCATGTTAACTAAAGTTTTAGGGGGAGATTTACAAAGGGGGTTTAGTATGTTTAGTATGCAGTTTGCAACAAATTGGATCGAATGCATTTTTCAGATGCAAACCAGAGGATTTACTACCCTGCGGTTTGGAGGCTGAAAAGCAAACCGCATCCGATTTGTGGAGGTTTGCAAACCCCAAAATCACATTTATGTGAAACATTTAGTCACATTCTGTGGCAAACCAGCCTACTCGACATTATGCCTGGTCCTCAGAGGGTGGCACCCAAACAAAGTGCAAGCTACTTGTCAGGGGCCCAGTGCTAATAAATATTTGGCTTGTACTCTCTAGGTACGGGCGCACAATCATGTTTTTGACACCCCCCCACATGACAAGGCCCGATTCTATGTAGGCTGGGCTGGGGACTTTTTTATTTTAAATTATTTTTTTTTTTCAGTTCTGTAACAGACAAAATAGGTCAAACAGCATGCAGTTTAAGTTATCTCACCTATCAGAACCACATCTTTTTTTATTACTAATAAATGACAGTTTGCCTAGCGGTTTGACAAACCTCTGTTAAATACAGGACTCAATCTGTATTCTTCCCATTTGTAAAAATAGGAATTGTGATTTCAAAACATGTGTTTTTCATTCATGCGCTATGATTTGCGGTTTGGCCTTTAGTAAACAGTTTACAATCTGCAGATACGTTTTTGAGAAAACCTCACTTTAGTAAATTTAACCCTTTCTCCCACTTATTAATTCATATTTAAGCCACGACTCCCAACGTGAGGAATCGCCCAGCCCCTCACTGGGATTAATGATGCGATCACCACGCCCCCTAATACTCTTTGGAGGGGAGGTTTCTGATGTACTACATACTTCCTTATTCTGCTGTAATTATGTGCACTGCTCTAAGGGGTATATTTACTAATCTGCGGGTTTGAAAAAGAGGAGATGTTGCCTATAGCAACCAATCAGATTCTAGTTATCATTTATTTAGTACATTCTACAAAATGACAGCTAGAATCTGATTGGTTGCTATAGGCAACATCTCCACTTTTTCAAACCTGCAGTTTAGTAAATATACCCCTAAGTCTCCATATGCCTGAAGCAGATCTACTGGAAAACAGACAATCTCTACTTGGCTTCACCCTGCCCAATTTCCAAGACCTTAAGGTGGAATAAAGTGTTTGGTACTAAAGGAGTTAATGCAGACACTTTGGTCAAAAGTAAGCACTGAAAAGGTTAATGTCTGTGATGGTATTAAAGGTTACAGACTGAACGGGTTAACAGCTGCACTTGAATCAGATATAGATTAAGCACTCCAGTATTAAATGGCTACATCCAAACAGATGTTTTTTTACTGGGCCTGTTTTTCATCTGTTGTTATTAGAAGCAATCTGTCTGGACTGCTGCATTGTTCTCTTTCCAGTCTTCAGCTCTACTACTAGGAAATGATTGTAATGCTATGGATAAGATAAATCAGTCGAATATGCTGTCCATGGTCCTGGAATAGTTTGTAAGTCTGGGGGAAACTATACAATTAAGAAACTCTGATACTTCTCACCTAGTGTTCTGATTGGCTTGTCCTGTGTCTGTCTTCTGAATTCTGATTTGCCATGTCCTTAAATATTAAACTCTGGTGATCTTTCATCATCATCATCACCATTTATTTATATAGCACCACTAATTCCGCAGCGCTGTACAGAGAACTCACTCACATCACTCCCTGCTCCATTGGAGCTTATAGTCTAAATTCCCTAATACACACACAGACAGACAGACTAGGGTCTAACTATTTGTTAGCAGCCAGTTAACCTACCAGTATGTTTTTGGAGTGTGGGAGGAAACCGGAGCACCCAGAGGAAACCCACGCAAACACGGGGAGAGCATACAAACTCCACACATATAAGGCCATGGTCAGGAATTGAACACATGAGCCCAGTGCTGTAAGGCAGAAGTGCTAACCACTTAGCCACCGTGCTGCCATTCCTCGACTGTGTTCCTTTACTGCTTCCTTGAAACTTAAATTTAACTGCTTGATTATTCTTATAACTGTAGAATCCTTTGTCATATATTAATTACTTTTTGGTCATTTTTGGCCTATTTTTTCAACATTTATTATAACATGTGACAAACTTAAATTAGATTACTATTACATGTGACACAGTATGAGGAGCAGGTTAGATCAGGATGAGATTAACTCTACACCCATGTATTTCTCTTTAAACTAAAATAAACCTATGATTTTCTAGCAACCAGGTAACCTAGCACTGAATCAAATGATTTCCAGGTACATCATTTCAATAGGCTAGTTTCACCAGTAGCGGTGCTTACAGGAAAGCACAACTACAACTACAATTTTCTTCAGAACACAGAGTATATAGACATGCACATCGAAGTACATTGCTGTCTTTAAATCAGCAAACACAGATTTGTATAGCTGATAGCCTGTAAAAAATTAAAGAAACTGTTATAATTACATTTTCATTCCTTTCCCCAATGGCAGGAGCCATCAAACCATATGTCATGTACTGTGCTGTGGAGTGAATGAGCCCTTAGGGTTATCTGCCCATGCTTGACATCATATTCATAATGGTTAAAAAAATGATTTCACAGTGCATTATACTAAAATGGTACAAGGCATTTGTACCTTGCGCATACAAATTATTTTTTCCAACATGAATTTTGAGCATTTATCTGTTTAGCCAGTATCTTAACAGCCTCCACTTGAATTAAGGGATATCTTTTATAACAATGGTGGCAGAGACCCTTAAAAACCACATTCTATATTATAAATCAAAATAGGTACAAATCACAAGTACAAAGCTTCAAATCATGGCCCCATCTGTGTGCATTTTATATGTTCTCCCCGTGATTGCATGTTTTTTCTTCTGGGTTCCCCCGGTTTCCTCCTTTGGTCCAAAAACATACTAGTAGGTTAATTTGCTTCTGATAAAAATGGATCCAAGTGTGTGAGTATGTAGAATTTAAGCTCCTATATGGCAATAAATGACTGCCTATTCTCTGTACAATGCTACATAATATAATCAGTGCTATATCAGTGGCGCACGCAGGGGGGGTTTCTGGGTCTCCAGAAACCCCCCCCCCCTCCGCTAAAAAGTGCCCTACATGTCGGCACTGTAGTATACAGCAGCCGCGGCGCTGTCTAAGAAGCGTCCGCGGCGGTGCTGTATTGTATACAGCACCGCCGCGGACGCTTCTTTGACAGCGCCGCGGCTGCTGTATACTACAGTGCAGCTGAAACGGAGCTGCCGCGCATGCGCGGCAGGTCTCTAGGATTTATTTTTTTTCCCGGGGGCGGAGGAAACCCCCCCTCACAAATCCTACGTGCGCCCCTGTATATATAAGTAATTGATAATACTAATGCTCAGTATTGTTTTCACTAAAGATGTTACATAAGTTATATTAGACCCATGGATGGGACATGTTTTGTTTTAGATCAGCCAATAGGCGCCACATGAAGAAACAACTAAATCATGTAATAATCACAGTCCAATAAGTGCGTTTAACATTTGAAGCTATGAACCAAAGGAAAGTTCCCATAAAACATATTTATGGTTCATGCTATAAACACTTACTTACAATACCTAAGTGAACATATAGGACTGTTGAAGACAAAAGGATTAGAGTTGTGTAGTAAAGAAGAAAAGCTGATTCACTGGTACTTTTAGTTCTCTAGTCACTTGCACTGATTCCTCTTTTGCAGGATATTGGGCCTGATTCATTAAGGAAAGTTAAGCAAAAGTAAGCAAGTTAGGCAAAACCATGTTGCATTGGAGGGGAGGTAAATTTAAAATATGATGGCAGATTTCTAGTTGGGGGTAGGGCATGTCCTAGATCAACTTTAAATGTCACTGTACAAATAAGCTATCAAGTATTTGTGTTCTACATGAAAAAACAGCCCTTGCATTGTAACATGGTTTTGTCCAGAAAACTTGAGCAAGAAAACTTACTCTAATTTTTGCTTAACTTACCTTAATGAATCAGGCCCATTATGATTTGTAGACTCTTCCAGGAGCATTTGTAGTAGATATGTGGTTGGATAAATATACTGACGCTTTAGTGTATTACAACACATAAAAATGTGTCCAGAACTAAGAGTAGATTGAGTATTTATAATTAAAAAGGGAGGTAACTAAGTAAGAAGTTCAACAACCCAATCTCAATTATGTCACTTGTCTGTGTGTTTTATTGTCGGGTTTACTGACATTTTTTACTACCCTATATTTTGCTGATGAGTGAAGATATTGCTTCTTTTTAATGTCTGACAGTAAATGTACTATAATTATATATAAATAATATATAAGTATTTGTGAAAGACAAGGTTGGTGTCAAAATCTTTTTCCTACCCCTGGATTTAGTAATAGCTTTTGTGTAATTGTCGAATATTACTTTATAACCTATTCTTCTTCACGTGTGTGTTCAAACATCGGCCTGAACCATGAAACTCAAAGAATTTCATGTCAAAGATTTAGTGATGATTTTAAAGTATAAAACCCTTTGTAATTGTACTTTATGGGCTTTATACATTAAGTGGAAGCTTCAGAGGATGAACTTCTTTTATGTTATACCCAACAAAGAAAGATTTTAGTTATTATTACCACCACAATGTCTCTTGATATATGTCCTTATACCCATTATTTTCACATTTGTTACTTGTTAGAACTGTGTGTAGTCTATCTTTCAATGAAGGTCTGTAAAATTCAAAATACATTCTAAATTTATAGAAGGTTAAGAACAAATGAAAAGGAATGAAGTTTCTGCTAGATATTATCTACATGAATTCTTCCCATAAAACAATAGATAAAAAGGAAATTGATAGAGTTTTGACGGTATTTATTATTTGCATTCACAAGATGCAAAATATTTTAGTATGTATATTTAAAGTGGTAGTTGAAGAGTACAGTCAAATCAGCCTCATGCTTGGCAACAGTAACGATTTTTGTGGGACAGCCCCAATTTAATGTGGATAAAACGGACGAAGCTTACCAGAAAGGGTCTAGTCTTGCCTGAAATGGTCGTGGCATGGAAAGATAGGATAGGGTTTGGGAGTATTGGGGTGTGTCCCAATTTCCATATTAGGAGTGTTTGGGGAGTATGCAGGTATAGAGCATACATTACAACAAACATTTCCAGAACAATTTGCAAACAGTGCATTCTCAAAATAAAAGTGGAAGTTGCTCAATCAATGTAAAGGTTCATAGCAGGTGCTTGAAACAGTGAGGTTTATCCTGAAAGGAACAAACACAAAGAAAAATCCCCCAGCACACTGCTATAACCAGCAAAGGATCTGCTTTTTCTATTTGTACACAAAAATGCAGAAATCTCAGTTGCACACATTTGCAAATGTATGGTAAGCCACCCGCCCCGTCAAAGGCACTTCTGCTAATCGGGTGGTCCTAACTCTAAACAATGAGTGTCCCTATCTTTGGGCCATACATATACCTGTTTTTAAATTGAGAGCTAACTTTCCAAGAGTTACCCCAAAATGCTCCAAATGGCAATAGGGCAACAGTACTCCCCATCAGCTACTGATGTCAAACATGCTTCTCAAACAAACAAAACTAAAGGGAAGGTTACACAATCAATTTAAAGGTCCATAGCAGGTGCTTGAAAGGACAGGGTTATCCTGAAAGAAACAAACACAGAGAAAAATCCCCCAGCACACTGCTATAACCAGCAAAATAAGCTGCTATTTCTATTTGTACATAAAAATGCAGAAATTTCAGCTCCATACATTTGCAAATGTATGGTAAGCCACCTGCCCTGTCAAGGTGCTTCTGCTAATAGGGTGGTCCTAACTCTAAACAATTCATCCACTCAAGATACTTTGTTGTTTTCCCAAGAGTTTGGCTTTATTTAATCTAATTTGTTTATTTAGTTTTTAGAGCACTCTTTGAGAAGCTACTATGCATTCGGGATTACAGATTGTCACTGTCTGCAAAATCCCACTAGCAGTAACCAAATTATCCAAAACTGGTACTTTTCCTTGAAGTAGCAAATGAGGAGCTTTGTTTTTAATATTTTTAATACTTTCAGTATTAGTTTCTCTAGATCCACCTCTGCTCCTCTTCATTTATCAGTTGGCATACCACAAGGATCAGTACTAGGTCCTGCTTTTCTCTATCTATACCACTTATCTTGGAAACTAATTATAATAAGTATAATCTCTATGTGGATGATACACAAATGTATCTATCCTCTCCTGATCTCACACCATCTGTGTTGGCTTGCGTTACTGACTGTCTTTCTGCCATTTAATCTTTGATGTCCTCTCGCCAACTCAAACTTAATCTTTCAAACACCGAGTTAATAATGTTCCCACCTGCCAATAGAAGTTATGTACCTAGCATTTTTATCTCTGTTGACATCATGACAATAAAACCCAGTCCACAAGCTCGTTGCCTAGGTGTGATCCTTGACTCAAAACTAGCCTTTGTTCTCTATATTCGACTCTATATCTATATCATATTACATACATCTAAAAACATTTCCACAATATGCACATAACTCACAAAGGACACTGCAAAAACTTTAATTCATGCACTTATCATGTCCAGCATTCAGTAAAGAAATTCTCTGTTTACTTCCTTTGAATCAGACTCTCATCCCTACAATCTATTTTGTGTGCATGATTGATTTTCCTTCTAAATCGTTTGTCCACTGCTGATCCACTTTCTACATTGTATGTCTGTTTTTCAAGGAATCCAATAGAAAATATTTCTACTAACATACAAGGCCATCTTCAATACTGTGCCAGCATAAATCTCCTCACTTGTCTCAAATTATCTCCTAACTCAACACATCCGTTCTGCATAAGATCTGTGTCTCTCATTCATTCTCATTACATGCTCCCATTCCTGGTTACAGGCCTATTTTAGACTGCACCCACTTTGTGAAATTTCCTCCATTGCACAATAAGACTTTATCTAACTCACCACTTCAGGCTAGCTTATATAATTCCTTAACCGTCCTCTTAACCTCCCTAGGGTACCCTATTACCAACTTTTACACAGTTCACATAAGACAACAACCCTCTGACTAACATTACTGTGTGACTGGATCATATAGCCCACTAAGAGCTTTTTACCTTTGCAATCTGGCTGGACCAATATGCACTATGTAGTACATGTCTTCATGTATCAAACTCCCGTTGTCCGAAAGATTGTAAGCTTGTGAGCAGGACCCTCTTACCTCAGTCTGTATTACCCAGCATTGTTTTATTACTGTGTTTGTTCCCAATTATAAAGCACTACGGAATTTGCTGGCGCTATACAAATAAATGATGATGATTAATTTAAAGCTGATGTAAGGGTGGGTCTATTAATTTACTGGTGGGTGGGAGCTATTAATTTATTAGGGGGTGTTGGAGGGCACTATTAGTTACATGGGGCCTGATTCATTAAGAAACTTAAGCAAGAAATTGAGTAAGTATTCTTACTTAAGTTTTCTAGACAAAACCATGTTGTAATGCAAGGGGTGCAAATTATTTTATTATTTTGCACATAAGGAAAATACTGGCTGTTTTTCATGTAGCACACGAATAATTGATAGCTTATTTGTACACTGAAATATAAAGTTGATATTTGTGTGCTACATAAAAACAGACAATATTTTCCTTATGTACAAAACAATAAACTAATTTGCACCCCTTGCATTGCAGCATGGTTTTGTTCAATAAACTTAAGCAAGAAAACTTACTCAATTTCTTGCCTAAGTTCCTTAATGAATCAGGCCCATGGTGAGCCTATTACTTTAATGCTGGAATGGTTTGGGGGCTATTACTTTATTGTGGGGGTGGGAATAATCCTATTTATTAAACATGAATTTTATTAATTTAATGCCAAAGCTGAGTTGGGGGAAATATGCCTATTTATTGAATGGGAATGCCATTCGATAAATAGACAATTTTCCCCATCTACTGACAATATGGTCCCGCCTATATCATAAGACCACTTTTACAATATTTTCCAGAGCCACTTTAAATTCACATTCCCTCACTAAGTGCAGGAAATTAAACCAACGAGGTAACATATTAATAACATATTTTTCCTGTAATTTTTCACACACAGGATTTCTTATGACATATGCAGGAACACCTTTTACAGTGGGTTTCAGCTCCACTAATGTGCCCTTTCAGATATCACATATGAACTAAGGTCGGTTTATATCAGGGAAAAAGTTGATAAGGCCCATTGTAAAAGTATATAAATGAAAAGAAAAGCGCACGTAAATCAAGAAGTTTATTAGACTATGTAATAATATATAAAATTGCACTTATATATAGATGATGTTAAAAGAACAATGGAATATTTTTTCTGCACCAGCATAGAGTTCAAGTTAACCTGGATAGGCTCTAGTGCAGTGTTTCTCACCTCCAGTCCTCAGGACCCACTAACAGTGCAGGATTGCCAGGTGACCAGTGAAATAATTAAACCACCTGCTACACTGTGTCAGTCAGTAATGAATACACCTGTGCTCCAGCAAGGAGATATGGAAAACATGTACTGCTAGGGGTCCTGAGGACTGGAGTTGAGAAACACTGCTCTAGTGCAAGTTAAGTGCTTCAAAGATCAGTCCTTGCAAAGATTCCACTGTCCTTTTCACACTATCTATAAGTGCAATTTTAATTTTTACAACATTCTCTATAAATCCCTTGGCTTACATGTCATTTACAGTGCCCTCCAGATCTATATTGTGTGTACCTTTTTCACCTGTGCTGAGGTGTAACTGGAATTAGCTAGTGGTTTGACTATTACTTCCTTGGGATGCAGCTATATGAATTTGGGGTAGTCATAATTCTGGCACTGGAAATGTTGGTACTTAACCTGCCGACATGAAAAGAGTAACGCAGGCGGGTTCAGGGTATAGCCGCCGGACCCACCTCCGTTACTCTTTTAATGTCAGCACAGTGGCGTAGTGGTTAGCACTTCTGTCTCACAGCACTGGGGTCATGAGTTCAATTCCCGAACATGGCCTTATCTGTGAGGAGTTTGTATGTTCTCCCCGTGTTTGCGTGGGTTTCCTCCGGGTGCTACGGTTTCCTCCCACACTCCAAAAAACATACTGGTAGGTTAATTGGCTGCTAACAAAATTCACCCTATTCTGTCTGTCTCTGTCTGTGTCTGAGTGTTAGGGAATTTAGACTGTAAGCTACAATGGGGCAGGGACTGATGTGAATGAGTTCTCTGTACAGCGCTGCGGAATTAGTGGCGCTATATAAATAAATGATGATGATGATGTCGGCATTGTGATTGCCCTCATTATCAGTGTCACCAATCACACTATCGACATTGTGAACCTGTCGGCAGGTCAAGTGCCAAAATTTCCAGTGTCGGAATTACGTACTTCACCTGTGTTTGGAATATTGGTCTGATAGGCATTCACTATTGTAAGACTAATGATGGATCTTTGCTTTTTTGTTTATATGGGCATCATATTTTGTAACTGTACATATTTAATAGAAATGCATGCAATTACATATACTTATAAGATTAACAAATGTTTTCTAGAATATGTGTCTGTGTCATGACTGTGATGTTTCCAAAACAACCATTTCATGTCTTATTTGTACCTATTTTCGTTATTTATGGCCACCTCTGCTATACCATTGCATTGATAAATGGTCATGTTGTAGCCGGACATAGGTGCCCCTTTGTCATTAAAAGTCATTTTAAAAGCTTGATCTGGCTCAAAAAATGAACTAATGGATAAATAAAACACAAATTGCTGTTTTAACTCCAATTTTATCATAATTGTTTTGAATAATGGTTTTGCATTCAGCTCAACATCAAAAGACAAACCAAGGACACCACAAATCCATTATTTCCAATTTGTACTTTTACAGCAACTGACCTATTTAGCCGTTTTGTTCAGGATTTGTAATGGAATAAAACCCATCCAGTAATGTATATTATCTTGTCTATTTTGTTTAACAATAAGTCCAGCCTCTCAGATACATGTAATGGCTTTTGAAACTTAGGCCCAGAGGTTGCACAGAGTGAAATATAATGAGCCTACCCAGAAATAAACAGCAATATTATTTTCATTATCTGTTGAGCTGCTTAGAGATTCATGATTTGTTAAAAGAAGAATTCAGCTGCTATTGTGCTGAAAATAAACAATCAGTTTGAGAAACTCAGAATGACAGCAATTTAATATTCATTCTGTGGCAGATTTTCCCTTAATTCTGTTTCCTCCCTTTTCATTATCTGTCTAATATTTATTATTTGCAAATACTTACAAATTATCCTAATGCCATCTGGAGCCTGCATAGACAATTATTGGTTGCAATAAATTTTATATGGAGACTCAGCGAAGGTGTCCAGCATTAACCTACTTCTTATTAAAGGTTCTGTAACCTCAAAAAATGTATTTGTTTAATTGTGACTAGCACAGGGGAATGTGTATGCTAGTCATAGTCTTATGTTGTCCTTTGTAGGGGTTGTAATCAAACTTAGGGTGTTGTCTTTTCCACCTCTTTGTTGACTCTCTGTTATGTTTCCCGGTTGTATTCGTTTTCCCGACAATGGTGTAAGCCAGGGTTTCCCACACCCAGTCCTCAGGGCTCCCCAACAGTACAGGTTTTCTGGATCACATGTGACATAATTAGGACCACCTGTGGATCTGTTACAATGTGTCAGTCAGTAATGAATACACCTGTGCTCCAGCAAGGAGATATGGAAAACCTGCACTGTTGGGGAGCCCTGAGGACTGGGTTTGGGAAGCCCTGGTGTCAGCGACAACCACTACATAGACAAATTAAGTCCGATGACAAGAAGAGCAACAATTATGAAATGAAGACTTGTGAGAAAACACCCATAGCGCCTTTCCGATGAGTCTCCAATGCAGACTGCTATCAATTCCGAAGAAGCTGCATGCTGGCATTTCAGTTGTTTGTCATCAAACAGAGCTACATGGACATTTCTAAATTTAAATTGGCATTGGCAGGACCCGGCCACTCTACTATTTAATCTAACCCTTACATTAAATGTCACAACCTTTGCTCATTAAGAAGACATATTGGTCATATGGTTGGCTGTAAACATAAATCTAGGCATTATGACTTTAAATTGGGGCTATCTTGACTATGCAATTGATTAAAAGTAACTTATTTTAGGTCTGGGGAATTCTATAATCCATAAACATGGCAAAAAATATACTTTATTAGTTACACAAGTGGCTAATGCGTGTGATTGGCTGGAAATAAAGAGGAGTCCTATGGGCTCCCAATTTGATCCTGTAGGATCGGATATTGAGTAGAGCAGGAGATAATTCTGCATGGCACAATTAAGGCCCAGTGCTGGTGAAATGGTAAATTTCACAACCAAATGTAGAACAAGGCAAATATTTTCCAGAACAGTTTTGAAAATTTAACTCATCTCTAATGGTGGGCAAAAAGACTTAAATGTTGCAATAAAGACTGATTGACCCCAATTGACCCCAATTTGCATGTTGTCCAGCCATTAATAGAAGCATAGATGCTATCTTGGGGCACAAAAAATTGTTTCCCAAAACAAAAAGGACTTTTGCAATGTGCTACTCTCATGTTGCTTATCATATATTTCCCAACATTCCCAATTTATGCGGGACAGTCCCAATATGAGAGGACTCTCCTGCCGTCTTAATCAGGACAGTTTTGCCCCATGGGTGGGAAATCTGAGAGGTATGTCTCATTCACGACTGCTCTGCATCAGTGCTGCACGCACTGGTGTGCATGGCAATGCATGTGCTTGGAAGTAAGGGTAGGAGAGTTCGGGGCAGCCCCCCACTGTGACGTGTCTGTACCACCATTCCTAATGCTGGTTTTCCAAATGTTGGGAGATATGTTATTATAATCATTTTTGAACACAAATAAACATGTCCATAGTAGAAGTAACAAGGATAACAGTGGTAGCAGGTTTTGCAGGTTCCAGAAGCTATTAAGGCATAGATGTAATGCCTGTTCCATGAAAGCTCAAGGTTGTTTCCGTTCACCTCTTTATGACTATGGAAGCATAGCAAGGCGTGGTTAGAAGTTATAAGAGGCTTTCTAAATTATAATAGATGCGGAAGGGGAAGACACAAAATATAATATTGGACAAAAGAGGAAAAAGAACAAAGGGTATGAGGTGGGCCTGACCTGAAAAAAATGAGACAGGAATGTGGGGGACAATGGGGTATATACTTCCTTTAGAAAGAGTAGGCAATGTGTGAGACACTTTCATGTGTGTGATGTCTTTGTCTCTGGCAGGAGTTATTCATTTTGAGTAGAGGTGTTACCGGTGTGTATTGCTTGTGGTGTTTGTGCCTGGGTCAGATGTTATTAATGTTGGGGAACTGGTGGGTCCAGCTCAGTTTCTACCCTGGGAGACATAAGCCTTTTGGTATGTCATTACAAGCATACACAATATGGCTTACTTACATTGTTGCAAAAGTACAAATGTTCTTTTATGCAGACACATCCCTACTCTTGTGGACTTTGCAGCATATGGGGTGGTAGTACTCTCTGATTGGAGAATCTGGGCACATCATTACATGTCTAAGTATAGATTAAGCAAAAAGTCTATAAAGTTTGGCATTGAAGAGTAGAAATTAGTTTTCACTTTGCGCCATGGAATTATTTAACACAGCTGATGGAGGGGGGGGGGATATTTAGGTAGGCATTTTCAGCTATAATTATTATTATTATTATTATTATTATTATTATTATTAGGGGCAATTCAGCACGGTTTTAGTTAAGAAAAGGGATGGCGTAGGCCAGTGTTGGCTAACCTGTGACACTCCAGGTGTTGGGAAACTACAAGTCGCAGCATGCTTTGATAAAATATATAGCAGCTTATTGCTGGAAGGGTATGCTGGGACTTGTAGTTTCACAACACCTGGAGTGTCACAGGTTAGCCAACACTGGCATAGGCTGTACCTTGATGAGACATTTTTACTGTTTCCACCATATGTATGTTCCAGGGCATCTACAAACTCAAAAATTTATGTGCACGGTGCATTTACTGGGGAATTTTTCAAAGAATGGGGCATTCACATTCAAATGTACTTTATGGACAATTAAGTGCACTTAAATCTGTGCTATTGCTCTCTTTTGTGTTTCATAAATGGGTCCCACAGTCTTAATGTTCTTGCCATATTCCTTAGATGAGTATCTGAGCTCTGACCATGGCGTAACTGTATTATTTGATCAATCTCAGATCAACAACTTGTCTCACTGGCAGGTGACATCCTGACCAGACATTTTGCATTAACCTAAAGTTTTTACCATTACAATCCTTGCCGTTTAATAGCTATGTAACCTTGTTTGTGAGTTCAAACCATGTTAATAATTTAGCTCTGGGCTTATTGACCTTACAATGACTTGTCCTATTATAGATGGTCAATGACACAACTGCATTAAAGGAGAAACTAATGTTTTCCTGTTTTATGAAAGCTGTACTGGAAGCAGCACAATGTTGGACATTTATGACACAGCCATATTTAGAGGTTTCTTATTGATTCCATTGCTTAGTTCTAGTAAAATACATGTTTTACAAAATATCCAGTTTTAACCTATTCACCTCCGTGTTGCATCGGTGTTCTTAAAATGGCAAGAAACTGTAAAATTATAATTGACAGTTTGGAAAATCATTAAAATGTCATTGGAATCAAAGACAAACTGAGCGATGCAATCGCCATTGTGAAATCACAAATGTGACTACTCGCCCACCGGGCACCTATTTTTCTAGGACTGTGCATGGATTTCTGTGGCAAAATGTAGAATGAGCAAGAGTATGTGATTAGTGGATATGGGTGAATGCAGGGGTTAATTCTACACCCTTAAATGTAATTTTGCAAGAGGAGACACTTGTACAAACAATAAATGTGGAAATTGCACATATTCATAGGTTTTTGTGTTTTTGTAGGGAACCGCAGATCTTGTCTTCTGTGTACATTTACCTGAATCTTAAAGCATTTCAAAAATGGCAGAAAACAGTACATTTTCAATCATTTTAACCATATCTTGGCTAAAAAAAAGCCACAAATGAAGCATACTATGCATATACTATATATGTACAGTGTACACATAAACCACTTATTTCAAAACTGGAAACAGAAATATTTATCACTTGAAATTACTGCAGTCCTTTGGGTATATTTGCTAAACTGCGGGTTTGAAAGAGTGGAGGTGTTGCCTATAGCAACCAATAAGATTCTAGTTGTCATTTATTAAATACATTCTACAAAATTACAGTTAGATTCGGATTGGTTGCTACAGGCAACATCTCCACTTTTTCAAACAAGCAGTTTAGTAAATACAGTGCATCCGGAAAGTATTCACAGCGCTTCACTTTTTCCACATTTTGTTATGTTACAGCCTTATTCAAAAATGGAATACATTTCTTTTTTTCCTTAAAATTCTGCACACAATACCCCATAATGACAACGTGAATTTTTTTTTTTTCGAGATTTTTGCAAATTTTTTAAAAATAAAAAAAATAAGAAATCACATGTACATAAGTATTCACAGCCTTTGCCATGAAGCTCAAAATTGAGCTCAGGTGCATTCTGTTTCCACTGATCATCCTTGAGATGTTCCTACAGCTTAATTGGATTTTACCTGTGGTAAATTCAGTTGATTGGACATGATTTGCAAAGGCACACAACTATCTATATAAGGTCCCACACTTGACAGCGCATGTCAGAGCATAAACCAAACTGTCCATAACTGTGCTAATAACAATTTTAGAAATATATCACAACATTGTCATACTGTATATTCAATATATATAGCAACATTTGTGATACAACGTTTAAACACATGTACAGTTTTGAACCACACTAAACCCCTGGGTAATGTGGGCAATAGCAGCGCCAAAAGTCCTGGGCTTAGAGGCACCATTTAAATCAAAGTAGTGGAGGAGTGGGACCCGGGCTATAAAATTAGCAACCTGATCCTTGGTATCCTCACGTAATAATACTACTAAAACAAGCCAAAATCTGGCTGTTAAAAGAAGTCTTCAATCAAATGGATGCAGCTGTAGTACTGCTATTTTTCTGAATGTCACGGTTTCAAGGGCTAGAAAAGTACATGATTTTATAGTCCAAACTTCACCCCTCATTTCATCACATTCAGCATCCCCATTAAAAATGTTAAACTAACTAAAATATGTTAAATGTCTCCATTTGTTTAGTTTCTTTTTTAGGTTTTTTTTAAATAGAATTCAAACAGCCAATGTTACTGCATTCAAAGTTTGAAGTTAATGTATCCATTTAAGCTCAAACATATTCAAGCCATTTCAACCATGATTGAACTAATCTCATTCAATGTTGTGGTAGGTGTAACTATATCTCATGTTTTCCCTATACCTGGGCACTGAAGTTTGCTTGATGTGATCTTTTAATCTAGGAATCATGCACGTCAACTGTCCATGTTCCAATGTGCAATGTTTAGGTTGAAAACCAAATTGATACCGAGTAGAATTTTTTTGGTTTTGTAATAGTTGATGATTTGGGAATTAACACATTTTGTCCATAATATGAATGATACAAGCAGTACAGAAATAGGTCTTTAATTTGAAATAATCTTTCTGTCACCACTTTTATGGATCACTTTTGTTGTCCATGCATTGGAAATTTGACCAGATTACAAAATAAATTTAGTAAGGGGTATTTAGGTTATAGCAATAACTGTGTTGTGTTTTGTTAAAATTGTCAGGGCAGTTTTGAGCTTTTGATGCTTGTGTGTGTCACGTGCATGCATTCTGAATGTGACTGTAATCATGGAGATCTTTAGCAGAGCCACTAGGCTTCCAAATTTAACAAGACATCTCTGGAGTAACATAAGTCTATAAGATTGGAACATATGGAAGGTGAGGCATACTCACTCTTGCCCTGCAGAATGGAGCATAGGCATAGCATATTTTAGGAACTATTACTGAAAATGCTTAAATACAGAATCAGGCTCTGACATCCAATTGATTGTAATGGGGGCACAGTGGCAGCACAGTGGCCTAGTGGTTAGTATTTCTGCCTCACAGCACTGGGGTCATGAGTTTGATTCCCGACCATGGCTTTATCTGTGTGGAGTTTGTATGTTCTCCCTGTGTTTGCGTGGGTTTCCTCCGGGTGCTCCGGTTTCCTCCCACACTCCAAAAACATACTGGTAGGTTAATTGGCTGCTATCAAAATTGACCCTAGTCTGTCTGTCTCCCTCTCTGTCTGTCTGTCTGTGTCTGTGTGTGCGTGTGTGTGTGTCTATATTAGGGAATTTAGACTGTAAGCTCCAGTGGGGGCAGGGACTGATGTGAATGAGTTCTCTGTACAGCACTGCGGAATTAGTGGCGTTATATATGTAAAAATGATGATAATGATTGTAAACCAGGGACAGTTAGTTTGGTCATCAAGGAAACTTTCAGGCAAAAATCATTGAAAGTTCTTGTGTACTTGACTTTAGAAGTTGTATTTTCTATACACAACACACTAGTGCTTGATCACTTAAATTTCAGGTAGAGTACCAGAGTAGTGGATTGGCTACAACATAGAGATGAAGGAATTGTTGTTTAGGAAATTAGTTGGTTTAGATTTTGGGATCTGAATTGGGCACATAATTTGCTGTTTTGGGAAGTGGTCAAAGAACCAACAACTCACTTTTTGTATTAGGATCAACTAGGCTACCCCAAAAGTGTACAATATCCAAAAGGGACTGAGAAAGGGTTTTGAGGGGTTGATAGATGCCAGCAATAATGATTGGATACTATATATTAAAATTCTTAAATGAATGTTGTTACATTGCACATTCCTATACAGTAGGTGTATATTTTGAAAGCCCAACTAAAATGATCAGACATCTTTATTTATTAATGTACTGCAGCATCTATGTGTGTATGCTGTATTGTTTAAATAAACTAGAATGAAAAGAACATTTCAAACTCTGGGGGTTTAAATTGAGAAAGGACCTTGACTTTATGCCAGATGATGTAACCGAGTCAGAAGAGAAGTGCTAATTCAGCATGATTTTGAAACTAGTTAGAACAAAAGGTTATGGGGATGTAACAGTACCTAGCACAAAGAGGAAATGGTGATAGATGATGTTAAAGGATGTAAGGGATTTTACATCATCCAACATAACATTATAATAAAATGATGTGCATTATCCAAATAAAACAAAAAGGAGTTGTGGCAAGGGCCAATTTGCAATTTTAATGCAGTGACATATTAGTACTACCATACCCGTTTGAAACTCTTGACAGTCCAACAGTGACAAGCAAAATAAGTAGGGAAATGAAATAAAATAGAAGAAATAATTTTTCTAGAGTCTAATGTCATCAAAGATAAATATCAAGCCTCTTCAGGAGATCACTGCCTATGACGTGCTGCATGTTCAGGGTCAGGCATTTCATCATCAAAGGCAATCTGAGTACTACACACATTTGTTGCTGTTGAGTCAACAGCAAAAGGAATTAGCCCTTCATCAACAACTGCAGCAAAGGAGACACTGATTGGGTCAGCAAGAACAGAGCCAGCATAATTAATGTCCTTGGTCCAGCACTGACCAATATGTCGCTAGGCACAGAAGCCACAGCGCTAGTAATAGCTTCATACCTGGGAGATAAATTCTCATGTTCTAATGTCACCTACTGTTCCATGCCCACTCTACTGCTCTCTGTCTCAACAACAGGACAAATATGTTAAGTAACATGATTGCATCAGGACTAATTGACAGCAGCACAGTAATTTTGTCTATCAGGCTAAACATTTTATTTGCCAGTTCCTAAGCCTGTGGCTCTATCACTTTCAACAATATAAGATGCAGCAACTACCGTGAGTAAGGTGAAAGAAGGCAAAAACTTCAACAACCTGAACTCTGCCACCAACTGTTGCCCTAAATCAGCCTCAGCTTTTGGAGAAGCAACTTCCAACCCAAAGGCTGCAATAGTTGCTTCAACCACCAGTTAAAACAAATTGTGGTCTATTCCCTCTGCATGTCTCTTTTTCTCTGTATTACACACTCCTACTTTCTCTTCTCTGTCTCCTTTTAACAACGTTTCTCTCTATTTTTCCAAATTTTTCTATCTCTCACTTTTTTCTCTTCACTCTCCTTGTCACTTTTTCAATGTGTCTTTTTCACTCATTCCCTTTTTTACTCTTTTATCCCTTCATTTTTCTTTTTCTTTTTTGCTTCTCTTTGCTCCTTCTCTCGTTTTTTCTTTTTTCCTCTCTCCTCTCGTTCTTTTTATCTTTCCTTTTAACAGTTTCTCTCTCTTGTCCTTTTCAATCTTTTTGATTCTCCTATACACTTTTTCTCTCACTCTTTTTTTCTCTCCTCTCTTTCTGTTTCTCTTTCCTTTAGAGTCTTTTCCTATCTCCCTTTCTCATTCCTTTTCTTTCTCTCTTTTTTATCTCTCTTTCTCTGTCATCTGTTCTGTCATTGATATTGGGTATTCTGTGCAGAACAATTAAGCCAATCTTGCATTGCACAAATCTGCAAACTTCTGAGCTCAAAAGTGGAATGAGGCAAATATTCTACTGACAATTCTCTCGGTTACAATGCTGGAAAGGAACACTTTTGTCTATAGCTTTTTTTTTTTATGTCAGCTTTAAGATCTCAATTCACATGGCTGTTTTGTTATAAACAGAATTATAGGTGTCAGGAACTCACATACATTTTCATGAAATAAGCAGTAGTTGCCCTTGGGATTTATTGACTTAAGGATTCAGTGTTTTAAACATATTGCTAATTTGTAATTTATGAATATTCATAAACTGATGTGTAGCTAATTTGTGAATTTAAGTGAGTAAATTGTGACTGTAAGAATTGGAAAAGTGAAAATACTGTTTTAATCTGGATTTACAACTACTTATGTCTATGAAATATAGTTCCGCATCATTTTAAAGTGAGACACCAGCTTTAAACATTATTGTTTTTTAGATATCTATGCCATGATGGCATTATCTCAATAATATTTAAAACACAACCTGTTTTTCATTTATTTTCGGATGATGATATGTGTCGTCCTCGTCTCTACATTTGCATCACTTCTAGTTTTATTTAAACTAAGAAAGAAATAGTGGACTATCTCAATTAAAAGGCAGGAATAGACAGTTTAGTGAACCTGCCTGTTTCCATATTTTTGTAGTACTGTATAACTAAGTACAGTGCTTGTTACATTGTAGCAATTACCGAAGACCATCATCTAGGGGTATATTTATTAAACTGCAGATTTAATAAAGTGGATATGTTGCCTTTAGCAACCAATCAGATTCTAGTTATCATTTATTTAGTGCATTCTACAAAATGACAGCTAGTATCTGATTGGTTGTGTGGGGGACTCCCCTGGGTCCTTGCATCCTGTTAAGTCCCTCCAGTTTCCTCCTGGGATGATGGTGGCGAATCACACTCAATTTGCGCACGGTGGCAGGTCTGGACGGCACTGGGATCCAATCAGGGCTCTCCGCCCATCAATTTGAAATTTTGCCGCTGCGGCGATCAAATCCAGGCTTTCCGCGCCATTTATATGTGTCACAACGCCGATGCCTGAGCAGCTTTATGCACGCTGACATTTTGAGTAGTTCATCGGAGGAGACAGAAGAGAGTGGTATTTTATTTTTGACCCCCCCCCGGCACAAAGAGAGCAGCAAGGTCATATTCTTTTTTATTTATGTCTCATTCCCAGCCTTAAAGGTATTGAGCCTCATTTTACAATATTGAGCCGTGATGTCCCTTGCAGGTCACTACAGTTTAATGCAAGGTGAGGGAATACGGAGCTATAAAACTGGCCTGTAGTATTGTGCTAATATTGTATCTTAATAAAAAGACATTGGTAATCCATCCACTGCATCCCAGCTTAGTAAGATCAGGGGCAGAAGAGTGCATTGCCAAGCCCCATGCCTACATCGAGATACTGCTTGCACCTCCCGTTCCACATAGGGGGCCTTTCTTGAGCATGTGTGGTCTGGCTTTGTGGGAATTGGGTACCTTGGAGGGTAGGGCAACCCAGTATTGCTCTGCCCTTCTCACCTCTGTAGCCATTGCACCACCTATTGTTACAATTAAGCAATAGTACAGTGTTCCATCAGCTCCAATGTCATGTAAGCTATAACTCTTATGGCAATGGGAAAAAGTGTGATCTTACTGAGTTACTAAAAAGTCACTTGCTGATGCCATTGAGCAGCAGGTCCTGGTGCTGTATAGGAATAGCACCCATTAAACTATGGGATTTATAGATTATAACATGGCTTACCCTGTGTAAGCCACAGTGTTGGATATTAGCTTATCATGGATCTTATATTGTGTTCTATCACTTGATGATGAACAGCTTTGTAAATGTATTTGGGATTGGAACATCTGTTAGTGTCAGTGTTGTTAATGTATGTTACCTCATTTTTAAGCAAAAATAGCAGATGTTTGTTACCAAAGACATTTTGATTCCCTGTTTAAATGTGCAGGATCAGCAAACCCAGCATTTGACTTAAACTACAGCTCTTTGTGTGGGGGATTTAACTTGAATGCAAATCACTGGCTTCAGTGATTTACACATTAATCTATGCAGTATTAGAGGCAACGTGTTGTTATTTATATATCAAACAGATGAAAAGCCCTAGTTTGAATTCATTTTTGCATACAAGTCTTAAATTGTAAACCACATCTCAAGTTAATCATTTTTGTCTCTGTAATTTAACCTTGCAGCATACAGCATGTTTATCATGTTATTCTTGTTTGAATGAATCAGAAATACATGGAAAGTCCTACTGTAAATATGAGGGCTCAAAGCCTTTAGGCACAGAGCTTTAGAGTTTCAAAGGTTTTGACCCCTGTGGTACAATCACTCTGAGCTGTGTTCACTGATTGGGGAATGCAGCTCGAGCGGTACTGCAAACAAGATTTACAGAACTGAAGAAAATGCTCTCAGTGCACCTGAGCTTTTAGAGTGATTGCTAGATAAAACATGTGTGCTAGACAATACTGCACGCTGCATCAATAACCATCCATTGTTCATTCTGAATGATCTATGTATTCCTGTAACTTTCTTCATAGGGACCAATAATCCCTATTTGCAGTGCCAGTTTAGCTACATTCACCAAACTGTGAATGCAATTTAGAGAAAATTTACCATGGGCACAAGTAATGTGCTCGTGTTTGCAAACTCTGAATCTCCATAGCCAGGAGAGTGCAACTAGGATTTGCTGAGTGTAAGAAATTCAGCTGCACTGTCAGCACTGTTAACTGCAACATGTGAAGATTTGCTAAAAATAGCAGCTATAGACAAAAAGTGGAAGTGCACCATCAACAATAACAACGCAAGCGTTTTTTTTATCACTTATTGCAATCATCACTTCTGCTAAAGGTCAAGTCAATTAGGATAAAAAGACCTCACCTCTATGCAGCCGTTACAGGGTCCTCACACTTTCCAAGCTTTGCATGAGCAAAATTTGGATTTGTGGTTTTCTGCTGATGTTTCAAAGAGTCTTGTTTTGTCTGCCTGTTTATCAACTTCAGCTATGTCACTCCAAACCATCGACCTCAGCTTTGTCCCTCACAATTCTGCATTTTCCAACCCATCGACTTCAGCTTTGTCATTCGCCATTCTACCTTCTCCAACCAAAAGACTTCAGCTTTGCCCCTCACCCTTCTACCTTCTGCAACCCATTGACCTCAGCTTTGTCCCTCACAATTCTGCATTCTCCAACCCATCGACTTCAGCTTTGTCACTCACGACACATCCTTTCAGGACTAAGTGACTGGGCCGGATGTGGTGTGATAACTGCCCCAGTCAAGTGGGACTAACCATTACTTCAACAACATACACTTAAGCACATAATTCAACAAAGCTATGATGTGGCGCTACTTAAATAAATAATAATATTAGTATTAATAATATGTATATTAGAATTTGATAAATACCTACTCTTCGAAGTTTTTAGGTGTCCCCTGAAAAGATGCCTCTACTGGAAAAATTCTTTAGGTACCTAGGTCTTCCTAGATACCTAGCTCAGTAGTTCAGGGGTTACTTAATCTTAGATTGTCACATTTCTGTGCTAATAGCTGAAATAGTAATGATAGAGAATTATGAAAAAAATAACAGTTTTATTCAAGAAACATAATCCAAAATAATTCAAGAAAGGTACAGACCAGGTAGAGCTGAGTATGAACAACGGATACCCGGGTGTGGCTGGAAACAGGCAAGTAGCAGAAAATACAACTGCATGTACAGGTGAACTAGCTGAAAGAGATCAATAGGCAGGAATAGTGATGACAGCTAGCAGCTCGCAGTAAGTCCAAGGGAAGCAAGAACAGTAACAACAAATGACCAGCAAGGTGAACTGTGGGAAACAGGCATAAATAGGCAGAGACACAGGTGTAGCAATTAACAAAAACAGAAGGTTAACTTCTGCTAGAGAGGGAAAAGGCAAAGTACAATAGCAGCACCTCTGGTAAGCCAGAGGTACTGCAGGCCTGAAATAATAAACAGTCCAACATTAGTCCGGCAGATAGGAGCTGCAGAGTAAAAGCACCATCCTGGGGTGATGCTGCAGAGCAGGCAGAAGCAGATCCTGATATAGATATCCTACAGTTATTTTCCACCAAATCTCTACTCTGTTATTCACAGCACTATAAAGTACCCTGACACCCTCCAACCCTTGTTATAGCCTCAACCAATATATGTTCCCTAGCACAATCATTTTTTTCCTTGTTTGTACAATACGATCAGGCACCAACTCTCATAGTCTAATGTTGTTATGATTCAGTGCAAAGTTTACACCTAAATGTTAGAAATTAAGCTGTATGTTTTTTAACCTTTTGTAATGGTTTGCGGAATATGTTGGCACTATAATAATTTAAATGCAATCATTCATAGGGAGGGCTGCAAGAAAAATGGGGCCCATCATAGATTGATGTAGCCTCCAGCTTCCTTGAAAAATCCATAGTTTGTTGGGTTACATCATTTTCTGAATAATATTTACTCCATGAGTACATAGTTATAACTGGAATGTGACTCTCTTTATAGACATACTTGAAAGGCACTGATTTAAAGCATGAATAGTAATACTCTAGTTCCTGACTGTGTATGTGTATAACAGCTGTGCACATGACTTCTCAAAAATGGCTGATTTTTGGCTAATGGCTAAATTACAAAGCGACAATTTCTATGAGTAAATGAAACAGTGCATTAAAATGATTGTTTAATTAGAAACCTTCTCAAAACATTTTATAAAGTAGATGTACAAGTAAAGAAACAAAAAGTAAGGGAATCTGTAGGGTGACATGTTGTGCCAGATTCATCAAGCCCTGTCTGTTCCGTCTTTGAGCGCAAAAGGACATTTACTACAGCCTACAAGTTCGGGAAGTGCACAAAGCGTGGAAGTGGCATTTTGCCGTAGTCAATTTACAGTAGGGGCATGACGAACTCAAGCGCATGCAGCCACGCCCGTATCAAGCTCTAGGCATGGCAAAGTTACTAGTTTTTCTTCTGCTTCTCTTGCTCCAGCCACAGGGCTAGTCCAAGTCCTGATCAGTAGAGCTGACAGCCTCGTATGCATGCTTTAACATGTGTTTGTAAAGACGAGCAGGGGTAAAAATATATTGTCTGTTGAGTAGACATTAACAGCATCCTAAGAAATGTATTTCATGGAGAATAAAACACTTTTTTTTGTCTTGTTGCTGCTTGATCATATATACATATATGTCTAATTTTTTTTCCTGTGCATTCTGTGACAAATTTATAATCCACATAGGTATTGGACGTATCCTGCAGTGTCTTGTGTAGTAGAACACAGTAGACCTGCACCTGAATTCAACAGGTCCTGCATCTTGAAATCTGCTCCTTTATGAATTCAGGATTACCCATAGCCGATTTAGGTGTGTTTTAAAACAAACACATTTTATGCTCAGTATGGGTACCTTGATGAATCAGGCCTGGCGAGTTTTTGCACACTATACTGTTAGGTGGTAATAATACTAAGAGGTCAAGTTGGCTAGGTCAGTTATTAAAATGTTCCTGGTATAATCACTGAGCTGGTTTTACTGACTTCTTGCTCCTATCGATGTTTTCCTCACAAATTAGAATGATTAGTATGGTTAATTTCTATCATATTTCACATTTCATATATTTATCTCCACCTCGGAGATGAGAGTAAATGTCTTCTGACCTAGTGTGTTTAATTCTGAGTCAAATGTACAAACACAAACTATTTAAAGTGAGCTCCAAGAGGTAGAGGGAGCACAAACTAGAAGGTTTTCCCCATTTTGCAGAACATTTCAGGGCTTTTACATTACTCAAAAATTCTTGATTTCTAATGTTACCTGATGATTGACATTATACTTTAAAAGAGGTGTAGTTTGCATATTCTAGGCTCAAGTAAAGCAAAAGAAGGAGTAACTTTGCACCTTAGCAAAACCATGTTGCATTGGAGGAGGAGGTAAATTTAAAATGCGGGGTCAGATTTATAGTTGGGGTAGGGCATGTCCTAGATCAACTTTAAATTTCAATGTATAAATAAGCATAGGAAGTATTTGTGTTCTACATGAAAAGGCAGCCAGTATTTTCTTTACATGCAAAGTAATAAACTAATTTGCACCCCTTGCATTGTAACATGGTTTGTCCAGGTGAAAACTTACTCATTTTTTTGCCTTGCTTTCCTTAATGAATCAGGCCCAAGTTGTCAATTTGACAACATTTTTGCTGTTATCTTTCTTTCCTGGATTCAAAAATAGCTAAATTAAGATTATGTTAGTAGCACATTTATTTGTTATTATGTATTTTTGACTCTGACTGCTATTGACATCAAGCTTAACCTTGGATTTAATATTTGTTAAGTGATTCAACATATTTGTAGTCAGCAGCTGCCTTATAGGACTAGTAATTTGACGTTTCCAAGTGCCTTTGCTGGGTCCTCTGCAGAAAAGCAAATGGACCATTAGGCTACAAAGCATCCTGTGCCAACCACTAGAGGTCCAGAGGGCCTACTTTCTTGATCGATCATTGCTCCAACAGGGAGAGCATTCAGTGCCACAAAGGAGGGCATGTTATAGACTGTGAGTAGCTAGCAATTAGTCTGATATTGTCTTCTACAGCACTAAATGTCTCCATCTCTAAAAAAAAGTCTATTGCTCATAGTTGTCAAAACCAGCAACAAACATTTGCCAAAATGGGTGCGTACAAACCCTTTCAACTTTACTATATAACTGTGAACGGAAAACAAGTGCATATTTAAGGATAATGATGAGATGTTTCTCAAGTGTTTGCAGAAAATGCTTTTTTTTGCATGTAATATACACATTTAAATGAATTACATCTGAACAAAATGTGCGATTACCATTTAAAACTGTACTTAGCAGCAATGATCTGAGAACTCACTAACTCTGATGTACTGGCGTCTCCTTTCACAAACTTTTCCATGTCTTCTAAAGTAAGTTGGTGAGTCTTTGTTTGACCTCAGTTGCCAAGGAGATAAATTCATACTTAATGCTTTAACTTTTCTCTTCTCTTTAATAACACAAGGAAATGGCAGAGTGTAGACGAAACTAACTAAATGGGACCGATAACCCTATTAGAAACTCACCTTTTCATAGTGTGGCAAATATGAACCATTAAAGCTGAATATGGGTTTAAAATGTAGGTTACACAATAGACATTTTTTCCTTGTTGCTTGGTCATACAGACCTATCCGAGAATCAGTTACCAGGCAACAGTTGTAATGACATGTCTGGATGTTCCAAGCTTCTCTGTATCTACATGTTTTGTTATTATGGCCATAAAATATAACAAATACCTTTCTGCTGTCATTCAAACATTACAATACAAAAAAAAAATACAACTGAGGCAAATAAATTAATACATTATTGAAACAGAAATTTTGGTTAATTTAAAATAAATTCAATGTGCTATTTTTATATAGTTATTTAAAGGGGAAGTTAATTTTCTGCAAATAAGTTTTGTTTGATACTTACAGGGATTTAGTACGAGTTATCGGTGCTGTAAAGACCAACAATGTTTACTCCTACATAATTATTCCGATAATGAACAGAGCGACATAGAAAAAAATAACTACTTACCAGTAAAGAGGCACAGAGGAAATTCGATGAGAGGACATTGCGACACTTCCAAATGACGTCAGTTGCGTGCGCGACTTTGTTTTTTACTTTTTTTTTTTTAAAAGCGGCAACGCACGGACTATGGTAATATTAATTTTATTCCTAGCCCTAACCCTAATCCTAACCCTAACCCCTAACCCTTAACCCTAACCCAAAGGTAATACTTATCTGGGTCCGTGCGTTTCCGCTTTAAAAGTCGAAATTTCCAAGTCGCACACGCAACTGACGCCATTTGGAACTGTCGCGATGTTCTCTCATCGGATTTCCTCTGTGTCTCTATACTGGAAAGTAGTTATTTTTTCTATGTCGCTCTGTTCACTATTGAAATAATTATGTAGGATTAAACAATGTCGGTGTTTACAGCACTGATAACTCGATTACCACCGGCTTACAGTGCATGCATTTTATTTGTAATCTTGTGAAAATTTATGCTTTGAATATATATAGAATATAGTGTTCTTCCTTCACATCGGCATTGATACAAATCCACATGTATCACTTGACTGAAGTAGAGGTGTGCTGATGTTTGGCTGAAGACATTAGAACCCTTGGACAGCATCGCAACATTTGTCACAATGGGCTGTGGGACTGGATACACCTCACATTGCCGTGTTATTAGTTCCAGAATTCATTAAATTATATTACCACTCCGGATGGACTCATATGAAACATAAATCAGAAAAAAAAAATCAATCATTCAATCAAATTGGGTAGTGTATCCCAGCCTATATTATTTCCTACTATTCTAATCTGGAATAAGATAGCATCCGTTCATCTGCAGCAATATTTATCATCCTGCAAAAATTATTGTTAGTAGATAGATAGTACATTTACATACTTTTTTTTTTTTAAATGTGTGCTGTTTATTGGAAGATTTTTATAACACCAACAAAAATTAAAGCAAACAAACAACAACTGACATATGTTGTGCTAATAAGCATTTGCTAATATAATCAATGAATTGACATATTAGTTATGCAGGCTAAAACTATACATATATAAACAATTGTTAATGAAAGGGTTGACATAATAGTAGTTGTTCCAGAGGTTTGAAACATATATAGTTGTGTCATTGGATAAACTAATAAAGCATATCAAATAAAATTTCTGTACATTATAAGCTCAGAATAAGGTGGATGCACAGGACAACAGTAACCAGGGCAGGCGCGGGCTGGCATATATCAGCCCGGGGGGCGCACAGGCGGCCGCATCACATGACACGCGATGCGGCTGCCTGTGCGCTGACGCCGCCGCATCCCGTGCAATGAGATGCGGCTGCCGGTCAAAATCAGGAGATTTTGCAACCTAACAGCGCTGAAACTGAGCGGCTTGGGGAACTGATGCCCCCCTGCCACCCGGGCAAGCCCGCCCCTGAACCAGGGGCCCAGAAAAAGAAGCCTGTGGATATACTAGTCAGGAGGCACATATTTACAGGGCATTTAGTCATTTTATTTCATACATATGTGACTATAATTGAATCTCTCGCTTTCCTTTTTTAATAAACGTGTCATGTTTTCCTTGTATTGCTCGTTAGTTTGTTGATAAGTGCTTTGTAATTTTGTTGTCATTTCAATTTGCATCTCTTTGCATTTGTGATGAACAAAAACAGTGGATAAGAAAATAATTTAGCAGATATCACCCTTGTCATTTATATAAATAGTCTTTGGCTAATTATTTATTAAAATGTCTGTGATATATATGTATGGTTTCTAATTTGGCATTCTCAGTCTCCTCGAAAGTTCTTGAAAGCAAAATTGCACTTAAATATCTTTTATTAATCACTTAACCAGCCAATATGATCAAACATAAATACATATATATCAGAATAAATCTATTTTTTTATTTATGGGCATTACATACAGAATAATGGGCAAAGATATCACACAATACATTTTTACAAGATTATGCACAAAGTTACATTAAAGCAATTGATGTAACTCCAGATATGCATGGGTCTTGGTCTATGTCTCCACTCTACCACAGCAATGTCAGATCACTAATACCTTTGATCTATTGCTGCTTGTGAAGAGATTTTCTCTGATAGTGTTCGTGATTTGTAACACATTTTTGCATTTTGTTGAACTTTGGTAGTTCAGTATTTTTTTTACCTGAAGAAACCTTGTCTACATTATTCAACGCCTGATATCTTTTTTTTATATATATATTCTTAGCCCACTTATAGGTACATAATAATGTGCCTAAATTGTGCTTTGGTGCTAAGTTGTTGATTGCTAAAATCAATTAAGTATATATATATATATATATATATATATATTGTGTCAATTAATTGGCTGCCAACAAAAAATTTACCCTAGTCTGCATGCGTGCGTGTGTGTGTGTGTTAGAGAATTTAGACTGTAAGCTCCAATGGGGCAAGGACTGATGTGAGTGAGTTCTCTGTACAGCGCTGCGGAATTAGTGGCGCTATATAAATAAATGGTGATGATGATGGAGTCTATGTACAGATGTACATTGTGCAGATGATCATTGTAGTCCTGCAAGCACCAGCATACCTGTGGGACCCAGGACCTACTTCTCCGCACGGAGCTGTTTATACCTAGGGTGGGTGCGGGGTGGATAAATGCCTCTCTGCCCTCCAGCCCAGTCTCCCCTGCTTTGGCGTGATGTCATGTGACTGCTTTAACCCATTGTGTGTGTTAATCCATCACTACACATGGATTTCAAATGCAAGATAACTCTTGCTCTTGACGTTGGGCAAATCAGGGTGGATATGACATTATTTAGGCAAAGTTGTGTAGTCACAGCACTACACAGAGATGCAAATGGAATGCATTATCTTATGTGCAACAGCCTGCAAACATTGCTTATAATTAGGGTAATAAATTCATATTGGGGATGTTATCCTCTGGGCTGGACAGTTGCCCTTCAGTCAGAAAATCACACGAATCCAGTGTTTAAGGTTCAATAGCCTCAGCTAGTTTTATTCACCAGTTTACAAAAGAACAAAACATAAACAAAATCCTAGCCGTCTAGCTACTAGCTAATACAAAGGTTTTCCCTCATAGAGTGAGGGGCCTAGTGTCCCTCACTTAAACCAAACAAATGGAACTCAAAGGACCAAGTTGCAGTTTCTCTCAGGAGCCATCTGACCTCCTCCCCAGACAGTGAAGCACTGATTGAGGCAGAGCTGCAACCTTTTACAGAGACTCCTCAGGTGCAGCTTTCAATTAGTCTGCTGTGAGCCTGCACACCAGAAGTCCCGGACTAGGCCTTTTGTATGGAGCTCACCCTACTCTCTCCATACAAAACACCAGGGACCCTTACCAACCTTACCAAAAGCTGAGAAACACATTTTGAGAAGCTTTTCCTCAGACATAAACAAACCCCCTGTTGTTTTAAAATACAAAAGACAGGAAACTAAGGGCTAGATTTACTAAGCTGTGGGTTTGAAAAAGTGGGGCTGTTGCCTATAGCAACCAATCAGATTCTAGCTTTCATTTATTTAGTACCTTCTACAAAATGACAGCTAGAATCTGATTGTTTGCTATAGGCAACATCCCCACTTTTTCAAACCCGCAGCTTATTAAATCTAGCCCTAAGACTTATGTACCTGCCATTCACTTCTTTCCCAGCGCTTCTGTCACATTAGATATTTTTATGCACAGTATGGGCCTCATTTAGTTCGCAAGGCAAAATAAAAGGTGCCAATTTGTTCCTGGAGAAGTTATATTGCAATACAATTTATTTTTTTGCATGCAGGGAAAAACTGGCTATTTTGGCATGAAGCACACAAATATTGAACAGTAGATTTTTACACTATAATTTAGAGTTGAGCTAGGAAATGTCCCGTCCCAACTCCAAATCTGTCCACACTTATTAATCCCTCCCCCCCTCAGTGCAACATGGTATAGCCAACGTGCAAATTTGCTCCTTTTCTTGCTGTACTTCTAACTTTAAATGAGACCCTATGTATTTACACAACTACAAGAAGTGGAGTCTGTGCAACCAATCCACATTCAAGTTGGTATTATTAGCTGGTTTCAGTGGAATTCCAGTTTGCTTTATATAGGCTTATAAGATGCACCTAGCGGGCAGTAAGATGCAAATATAATTTTTGAAATTAAGAAAACTAAGATATCTAATTGTGATCATTACAACAGAGGGATTGTCATCAGCCTGAAGGAGATTGAATGGTTGAGGTTTGGGATCAAATCTAGTATAGGCTCCTATACATTAAAGGGTTAAGAAAAAGGGGCATGACAGGAATACTTGGATGCTCCCATTTTGTGTCACAATGGGTGTTGCTTAGCTGTCTTGGTCATAAATATTGTGTGTTCTTATGAACTTCCTCTTTGATCTTGTGAAAGTTTCCCGCCCTCCCATCCCCGATGTGTTGTGGTTTTGGCATTATGTCCTGGTGCAGGAGGGTTTTTTGTTTTTACCTCTGTCAGTCCTTAAGTTTGTTGGGTGATGTCCAACAAACATAAGGACTGACAGAGGTAACGCTCGTTTGTGGCAGATGTTGAGTGCCCTATATCAGGTCGGTTGACCTTGTGGTACAGGGGTTCTGGGTGTCAGTCCCTATGGTGGTGTGCTTGTTGCATAGTTCCTGATTGGCTATTGCAGGAAGGGCAGTGTGTCCTTGATTCTGTTGGTTTGGGGAGTTTTGTTGTAGCCGGAAATCAGTGGCAGCCAGATGTCAGTACCTGATGGGTGCATGGTTATTCAGCTGAAGAGTCTGCATCCCTTCGAAGTGTCAGGCTTTATGTTTGGCTGTAGGGACTATAATCGGGGGCAGTTTTGTTGGTGCATTATGTCAGCCTAGGAGGGCATGCGGGACTCTAAGCTTGTGGTAGACTGGGGTCATGAGTTCAATCCCTGACCATGGCCTTATCTGTGTGTAGTTTGTATTTTCTACCCGTATATGCATGGGTTTCCTTCCACAATCCAAAAACATACTAGTAGGTTAATTGGCTGCTAACAAATTGACCCTAGTCTGTCTGTGTGTATGTGTTAGCGAATTTAGACTGTAAGCTCCATTGGGGCACGGACTGATGTGAGTGAGTTCTGTGTACAGAGCTGCGGAATTTGTGGCACTATATAAATAAATAAATGATGATGATGACGATGACCCTCATTGTGGTATTTTGGTATTGGTTCTAACTGGCTGCTTGTGCTTTCTCCTCCACCATCCATTTGTGTTGCATTAACAAAACTGATTCTCATTTGCCAAAACTTGTTGTCTGTGTGTTTATTTTATTTCATGGGAGGTCATGTTTTCGGGAGTTATAGCATGGCTGATCATCAACTGTTAAGCTTTATATTAGTTATTTAGTATTTTAATGAGGGTCAAACAAGAAGTACTTTGGAAGAATATAGAAAAGTTTCAAATTAAACAGTCATAGGCAGTACTTTGATGAATCTCCTTTGATACATGACACATATAGGCTTTATAGTCCTCATGATGCAAATAGTGAATAAAACCATATAATAAACTAGTAATATATTACTTACTGGGGCTTAACTTAAGGGAGCAATATAGCAAAAATTTCTTAACAGAGCTAATTGAGCCATACAGATTAGAGTAGTGCTATTTGGCTATATCTGAACTCCCTTTTTTCAATACTTCTATATAAATTACTGAAATAGATTTGTGGTTCTGGAAGTGATAATATCTGGGAACTATGTTCACTGGCACTGAAAAAGTAAAAATAGATTTCATGTGTTTGAAAACAAAGCATTCAACATTATATTATTTTGAAGAAGGAGGGACTAAAACTATGGTTTTTAGGATACCACGCTATTATCCTGAAACAAAGTAACATGAACATACAGGCAAACAGCTCAATTACTGCTGTTGAGACTCCATATAATTACCTTAGCTATCTCTGAGCCTGTAATGTAACATTATTATCCTGATTTAATGGACCCTAGTTATTCCGCTGCTAAGTACTGCAAAATATTGTGCATTTTCAAAGAGTGGTACATTTCTCAACTACAGCAGATCTAAAACAAGTCTGCAGGTGAGTGTGCATAATTACTTCTTAAGACTACATATTCCATTTCTGCTTCCCAATATTTACTGACATCTCTTATATTTTCATTTTAAAATCAGCAAACATATTTTTTTAATATTATCAAACTCTGTATATAAAACCAGTTAAACTAAGAACGAATGTACATTTTGATAGTCTCTAGGGGTAATTTACAAAAGGAAAGCACAAAGTATAATGTCCTTCCTGTACTTGTGAGCTTGGCTGAAGACATGTTTTCCTAACTTTCTATTACTTTAATTATGCTTGCAGTGTCTTGACCTTTAATGAGCAAAAATAAAAAAAAAAAAGACATAAGAAAACCCAACAAATTGTCAATCTTGCGCTGCCAGGTACTACATGTATTACTTCCCATTTGGTCTAGCCTAGCTGCTTTTGGTGCAGGTTCTGAGCCGGTCCTGTTCTTCATTCTAGGCATTTGGCTGTATCATTTACCTTCTTTTAGACAGGTACATGCCATATATGGTCACATGCATGTGAATACCTGCTGACTTCAGCAGTGCAAGATTTAAAACAGGCTCAGTGCAAACTACTTTATTTTGTACTAATTTCTCTCTGTGTTATAGCCACCAATGCATCATAAACTTGTAGAACTAGCAGAAAAGGTCACTTCACCTATAGCAGCCGCCTTTCTCGTAGACACTGGTTATACTCACAGGTACTCAGATGCCCCCAGGTCTTAAACTCAGTGTAGTACAAATTTATGGTCGCACAGCGGCACTCGGGAGTAGGAAGTAATACACGGAGTAGGGACAGGCTCTGTGGACTGGAACAGAGATGATAATGTCTGACTGGCCTAACAGAGCACAGATCGAGACGTCAGGTACAAGCAGGGTCAGGGCCACTAGCGATGGATCAGATTCCAGGTACAGGCAGAAGGTCATACACGGCAAAACAATCCAAAAGGTATTCACCCAAATAGTACAGGAGCAGGACAGCAAACTGGTATCAGAACGCTATAACCGGCAGAGAGGCTCAGTCCACACTGGCTTAAATAGTACTGAGGGCCAATGAGTATACAGGGTGCTCAGCTGCATAATCAGCCAGGTGGCTGTAATATAAACCGGGCAATCAGCCAGGGAAGGCTGAGCTTACATAGCCCTGCACACACGCACCCGGCTGTTTGACAGCTGGCCGGGCGAGATGGCAGGGAGTTCCAGGCATCACATGAAGGCTAGCTGTACTATATAATCAGCTGTGTCTAGATAAAAATCTTCATAGCTGTCCATTTAATCACAATTTGCTGTTGTTTGTTTTTTTTTAAATCCAGTATTTTTATTGGAATTTTTCAATATACAAACATAACAATCAACAAAAAGAAAAAAAAAACAAAGCACAAAAAAAAAATTTGCTGTTGTTTTTAGTAAATACAAGTCTGAAACATTGCCTCCCCACATACCTTATGATTGTGCTACTGATCTTATTCTCAGCCACACCACAATTCATGGCCATGTTTATCCACTTCCTGTAAGTAAGGCCGTAACCAACTATATCGAAGAGAACTTGGAGAATAGACTAAACCAGAAATTAATTTTTGATTTCTGGAGATAGATTCTCTTTTGTTGGGAAAAATGCCACCTTTTTTATGCTCCATCTCTGGCTTGCATATAACGTAATTCAATTAGAAGAAGGAATTGAATGACAAACAGCTATCATAACTTGAGTTGGCCACAATATTCCCTCTGGATTATAAATCACCCCTGCAGTCTTTTATATTTTAATAATTCAATCTTTTGGGACCTCATTTATTATTTCATTGTACATCAACTTTTCCGATCTATGTTATCTGCTTTTTCCTGTTAAGAGGTATCCATAGATCACCCGTAGTAGGGTGTACAGTTACATAGTATCCTTGCTGGTTGTGTTTCTCTGTACATTGCCACAGGGCCGTAACTAGGGCTGTGCGACAGGGGGCGACCACCCAGGGCGCAACGCTGAAGGGGGGGCGCAATTTAGGAATATTTTAGGTTAATTTGGTTAATATTGAGGACTAGGGGGGCAGCATTTGTCTTTCTCACCCCAGGCGCTAGAATTGTAAGTTACGGCTCTGCATTTCCACTGAGCTGTTCTGTTCCTCCATCTAGATGCTCACAATGCTAGCTTTCTTTTTTGCTAGGAATGTATGGCCACACTTTGAGCTTGTTCTCACCACAATGCCTCCCCCCATATTGCACATTACACTCCAGACACTCATTACTGCGTATAGATAAAGGTCTTATTACAAATACTACCATTCCAGCCATTGCACATTGCTAACACTCTAAATTTATTTGAAGGTTTGCACAGAGAACCCATGTATCAAAATGTTCTCTACATTAAGAAGTGGACCACCTATTCTCTCATCCCTAACCCATTCTGTTCACATACACACATAGCGCTATTAGTATCTTTATGATCAGAAATAGTTACAACCCTGAATGGGTTTGGAACCTCTGCTCAGTCATGTGGAAGTTCCAAGTGGATGCATCAAACAGCTAATACTGTGTACTCTGTGCCCTGATAAACATCCTGACAACAGAGGAGCTAACAGTTGTGCAATGAGTGACAGCTGAGGTGCCAGAACATATGCCCAACCTCTCTGAACAGGTAGGTAGATGGACACACAGTCCCTTGGAGCATGTACAAGTTTGACCACTCCGATGTTACCTCACTGCTGACTGGTATACATTTGTGAAAAGATCAAGTTTGAAAAATCTCCCTTTGTTGATGTAAAGTGAGGCACCTTAAGCTGAACGGCCTTAAACTTATCCACATGTTCAGGAATTAAGCACTTACCTATTAAGGGTTAAGTTGTTCTATCTCTCCAGCCAATGGAATCCTGTGGGAGTGGTTGGGATGTTTGCCAATATATTCTCCCGCAAAGGATGCTGGATCCTCTTTCATCGCAGAAATCCTGTGGGATAGATGTATAAGGCTGAGTGCTGCAGTTTTTGATAAATAAACTGTTTTTTGATCTTTTCATTGGCTTTTGTATCTCATCTTTTACTTTTACCTTATATCTACCCTCACTCTACTTGTTTGCCTCTTTATTCTTTCCTCTTTTCCTCTCATTACCAGTAACAGTTTTACCCTCCCTCATTTCACCTTCCCACATCTTTGTCCTCCTTTACTTTATCTTCACCTTTCCTTGATTTCATCCCTACTGCCCTTTGAAATTATATTAGACCATATCCCACACTAAATGTAGTGCCCCTCTCCCCTACAGATTTGCTGACCACTCCATGTCCCCCTCCTGTCGGGTCCACGCTCCCTCCTTCTCTGCTGTGGACTCCGACATGTCCACCAGCGCCTGTGGTAACTCTGGACGCCGGGGACATAGAAAAGAGAAGTGACCTGCCTCTGCTGTAGCCGGGCGGGGAGGAGAGATTGCATAGAGCTCTGAGCGTCTTGGCATCAGTGGTAGGCCTATGGCCGTACACTGGTTCAGATTTTAGTTGTTAGCTGACGGCAAGTGCTCTCGTCGCCACCAGGTTTGTACATAATTATTAATAATCTGTGGCCTATTTAACCAAAATAGAAGTGGTCATGTTTTTATTTATTAGATGGTTAGAGATTGTGATTATGCCTGTTGAGAGGTTTTGTGCGTGGAAGAAATGAATCTGCGGGTATGAAGTTTATATATTTTTAACTTCTTTTTTCTGTCTAATGATCTGTTATCATTATCTCCATCAGCAGCTTCAATCTTTGCTTGAAACGTTTGGTTACCATGTTCACCATTTTTCTATTCCCAGTGTAACAAGAAGAATGTGAGTAAGATCAGGCTGCATTGTGTAGCATGGATCTGGTGTTAACAAGAGACGACTGAATTTGTGTCAAAGTTTCACAGTGATCACCTTTTGCAGCCGAACAATACATTTCACAGAAGTGTGAAGTTTCAGCACAAAATATTTAAGTGCAGCATTTACTTTGCCATATCGCGATATGGCTAATCTGCATTACATTTGTAAATTTGTTCAAGTCTATAAATAGAGTTGGATAACACCAGTCAATTAATTCCACTCTGGGGTAGGCATGAATTCCAGATGAATGAGGCAAAACTTACATGTAATGCTTTTGAAAATGTATCACATCCTTTATTATTATTATCTTTTATTTATGAGCCGCCATAAAGGGTCCTCAGCGCCGTACATAGAGCTTGGAATAACAGTACAGGGCAACAATACATTATATACAAAACATGGCAAACAAAGTAGTACAAAACAAAGTGCAGTAAAAGCAAAAAGTAATAAATAGACAAAGTGCAATATGTATAAACAATTACCAATATAGCAAAGTAAAAGTAAATTCCAATGTACTAATAGGAAGAGAAGGAGAGAGGTGGGGGAGTGAATAAAGGGATGCGCATGTGCCCAGTAGAGCAGGCAACACTTACAGGTTAAGGACAGAGATGTAGAAGAGGAGGCACGGGAGAAAAGGAAAGGTTGGGGCAGTAGTCAAAAGACGAAAAGGAAAAAAGAGGCAGAGGGCTAAGGGCAAAGGAAATTAAGAGGAGGCGAACACAAGGAAAGAGGGCTCTGCTCAAGGGAGTTTACAATCTAAAGGTAAGGGGGAGACTGACAGAAGACAGAATGGCAAGAGGGGGTGAGGGACAGGAACATTGAGGGGAGAGAATCAGGGAGTAAGAAAGAGGGGGCGAGGAATAGAAAGGTTACTTAGAGTGAGAGAGAAGAGGGATGGAGGAGGGCAGGTTTAGGTGGAGGAAGGGTAGGCTAACGGGTGGGTTTTAAGGGACCTTTTAAAGTCTGACAGGCTAGATGAAAGCCTGATGGAACGGGGTTGTGGTAATATGTTCTACTTCTCTTAATACCTGGTAATATGCTCTGCTTCTATTAACACCTCTACACTACTTTACATATCATTCACACATCAACTCATGGGCAACCAATCATAGCTCAGGTCTAGATGACTTCTAATTGGCTACCCAAGAACTGAAATTGGGAATTATAAGAAAAATTAGTGCAGTTTTGTTCTTATTAAGCAATAAGGAACAGTATACCATATTTTTTTTGCTGGTGAGTGATTGTTTTATGACCTGAGTTGAAGGGGGCTTGTTGCAGGCCTCGGTTTTCTTTGAGCATGCCCTCAGAGTAATTTTCCGCATTAATCAGGGTTTAATTCGTTCTATTGAATAAAGGTTTGCTGAGCACTGTAGGACTTGTCTCAAGGCACAGTTCAAAATGTGCACAATTGGACATCACTTAAATAATTACAGCTTAGCATTTTATTCTAGTGCACCAGTGAATAACACATTGATTGGCTAAGATTTAACAGTCTTTTTGTGTTTATTTATTTCAACTTTTGTGGGATGTTAGCAACCCTTAATGGGAAGGCTAATATGGCAGCATTCAAGGTGCAATGTGCAGAGGGTACATCCATTTACCTGTGTGCCTGGGGCTCTGTATTGGTAGCACAGCAGCTATTTCTAATGTAATAAGCAGCAATATGCATTACCTAAGAAATTAAGTTATTCTTTTTAAACAAATATAAGATAAATAAAGGCAAGATAGCAATGATTTGAAAGCAACCATTAATTATCCCACAAAAACCAATTACTCAATAAACATCATCAGGGCAACAGGAACCTACAAACAGATAGCTGGTGACATAATTTAGTGACCTAACATTATAAAGGTCCACTATGAATTCAGGCTAATATGGAAACAGGCCTTCTGATTTTGAAGTCCTTGTTGCCTTGTAATTAAACTCTTGGAAGCTACTAATGTATAGTTGCTAATGTTCTAAAAGAATATCTAAGGATACATTGACGTTTGGAAGGTGATTATGTGTATGCTAGACATAACACACTACCCCTCACCAACTTGACTTGACTAATCGATATGATCATAATAAAATTCTATTATACTCTATGCAGACAAAAGACATTTTATTCATACATAGGACACTGCATTTACCGAACATGACCTGACCTCTAGACACGATCATAATAATATTGTTTGTTTGTTTTTTTAATCATATTTTATTAGTATAATGTTATGATCACATTGAGCATTCAGCAATTAGGAGATGAATCAGGAAATTGGAGGGGAAAACAAAGAAGAGAATAAAGAAGAGTAGAAGGAAATATGGGAGGAGGTCATCGAGAGGGAAAAAGGGATATCGGGGGAGAGGGGCGGGAGGCATGTTAGTATGATAGGTGGGGAAGGTTGCGGGAGGCCTGGTCTGGCTCCATGGAGAGCCCAAGGTACTCAGCATGTGGTCTGTTAATGAGACTAGTGCTGTTAACTTCTATGTTAAGAGGGCTTCTAATGGTCTGTTCCATGATAAGTGAGCCAAGGGTTCCAAATGGCAAGAAATTTGTTGGGGCAATCATTGATTGTACTCGTGATATATTCACAATGGTAGGTCTGCCAAATCTTATTGATCACTTCAGGAAGACCATGGGGTTCAGGTTGCTTCCAAGCAGCAGCTATTACACATTTGGCTGCATTATGTGGCCCGTAAGCGCCATTGTGCACTTGTCAACATCCATAAAAGGTCTGTAGGAGAGAGTAGGAGGGACAAGAAGGAAGCACCAGGGAGGTAACATTACGGATAAGATTATAAACACTTTGCCAGAACCTCATGATCTTGGGGCATGACCACCAAATGTGGTGGAATGAGCCATCTCGTTCACTGATACTGATATTTAAAAATGTGAACATACGCAGTATACAATATATGACCCATCATAGCCAGCACTTCTCCAACACACACTAAACAAAATCAAGGGGCAGACAAACGGTTGACACATAGTGGTGATCCAATGTAAAGGGATCTGAAAGCAAGAAGCAGGAGTGGTAGAGATGGAGGATATAAGAGGGTGAGGTATATATATGGTGAAATGGTTAAGTGGAGGACTGGTAGCCTTTTCTAAACAGGTGGGTTTTCAATGACCGTTTGACGCTATACAGACTATAGACTAACAGAACGAGGGAGATCGTTCCAGTGATTGGAGGCAGCACGGGAGATATTTTGGACAATGGAGTGAGATATGGTTACCAGTGGGGAGGTAAGACAACAGTCATTGGCTGACTGAAGAGGGTGGGAGGGAGTATGCATGGAGATGATGTGGGAGATGTAGGAGTGGAGTTGGAGAGGGTCTTGTATGTGAGGGTGAGGAGTTTGAAAAGGATTTTGTAGGGGATGGGGAGCCAGTGTAAAGTTTGGCAGAGAGGGGAGACAGATGTGGAGCGGCTAGAAGATAATTCTAGATGCAGGATTAAGTATAGATCGAATAGGAGCGAGATGGGAGCAGTGGAAGCCAGTATGGAGGAGGTTGCAGTAGTCAAGACGAGAAATGATCAGTGAGTGGATAAGAGATTTAGTGGCATCCTGGGATAGGAAGGCTCTGATACGGGAGAAGCTGCTGAGCTGGAAGCGACAGGATTGGGCAAGAGATTGAATGTGAGGGGAGAAAGAGAGGGAGGATTCTAGAATGACACCCAGGCAGCCCGAGTTGGGAAACAGAGGAGATCGTGATGTTGTCAACAGTGATAGAGAGGTCAGGAGGGGAAGGAGACTCTTGATGGAGGGAATACAATGAGTTTGGTTTTTGTAATGTTAAATTTGAGAAAGTATAAGAATATCCAGGAGGAGATAGCAGAGAGGCAACTGGAAACCAGAGAGAGGGGGGAAAGGAAGAGATCAGGAGATGAGAGGTAGAGTTGAATGCCATCTGCATAGAGGTGGTACTGGAGGCTGAAGAAACTGATAAGTTCACCCAGGGAGGAGGTGTACAGAGAAAAAAGCAGAGGACCAAGGAAAAGAACCCCGTGGGACACTTAAGGGAAGGATGGATGGGGGAGAAGGAATCAGAGGTAGAAACAGAGAAGGAGCTGTTGGCTATGTAGGAGGTGAACATGAAAGGACGGTGTCAGAAAGGCCAATGATGTGAAGGGCATGGAGTAGAAGAGGGTGATTCATGGTGTCAAAGGCAGCATAGAGGTACAGTTGGATAAGCAGGGAGAAATGGTCCCTGGATTTGGCTGAGAGAAGATCATTGGTGACTTTGGTCAAGGCAGTTTCTGCGGAGTGGAGGGGTGGAAACCAGATTGGAGAGGCAATAAATTGGAGAGACAATAGAAATCTGTATTAATGCAATAAAAATAATATAACTGTACAGTCAATGAGGTTTATGACAAAGTTCCCTCTACAGGGAACTACAGGTGTTGCGATTTATTAATCCCACTGGCACCTATTTGCCCATAACCTTGGGTTGTTGTGAAGAGCCCCAGTGCTTTTCAGAGTAAGACTGGTAATTTCTAGTGGGGGTCCTTGTTTTTTCTGCCTTTCCCATAGAAGCTCCAGGCTGCGTCTGGTTGTTACTATGATGAGGGGACCACAAAGTGCTAATTACCATAATTAAAAGTGAAAAATGTCCCAGTCTGTCTAGCTTGAGGCTGGTTTCCACACTAGCATGAAGACACCATGATTGTGAAAACTAGAGCAGGCTGTATACTGCTAGGGCTAGTCAAGGGAGTTAGTGGGGTCATGCGCCTCTTTTTTATTTATTTAACTATTTCTGAAAATGAATAAAGAAACCAATAAAAAAGATCCCAGTCCCATCAACTTTAATGGAAATAAAGACACTCCAAACCCTTGTTCAACTTTATTAATAATAAAATATTTGTTTATTTGTAATCCAAAATTATCTTCTTCTTGTAATACACAGGAAACTCTTCTTGCAATCCATGGGAGTTCTTTGTAATCCAAGAGAGATGATCTCTATTTGTAATACATTAAAATTATTATTGTAATCCACAAATTTGGTTTTTACATTTGCAACCCAAGGAGAATGTAATTTATTTGTAATCCATGGGAAGCCTTCTTGTAATTCAAACACAATTTTGCTTATTTCTAATCAAAGGGAATTATTTTAATTCACAGGATATTTTTTTCTTAATTTTTAATCTAAGGGACTTGATCTTCTTGTAATCCACAGGACAATCTTCTTGTAATCCACAGGAATTTGTCTTAAGAAATCCGCAATAGGAGGCGCAAACTGCTCCACTCGGAGCTGTACTGCAGAATGACTGTGAACTCTGCCAATCCCAAATGCTTTCCCATGCAAGCCTTATGGTTGGCTGGCAGTGAGGGGAGTTTCACTGCATTGATCACACATCAATAGAGACTAACTGATTCTACATTAATGTGAGAAACATCAATTATCAATGCTGTGCAACTCAATGTATGTATATAAGTTAAATGATTGATAAAAGTGCCACAGATGCAAGTATACAATGGGTTTTATTTCTAAATAAATTTGCATTGCTCACATATTATGTAGCAGTTTAAAGAGAATATTTAATAATTCAGACCAGTCCCTGCCCCAGTGGAGCTCACAATCTATTTTTGCTTCCACATACGCACATACTAGGGTTAATTTTGTCAGACACCAATTAACTTGATGAGAGCATACAAACTCCACATAGACTGGACCCTAGCTGGAATTGAACCCATCATCCTGGCACTGTGAGACAGCAATACTATTGTGCTGCCCCAATTTTTAACCTCATTGGAAATACTATATGACATAATCTATGTTGGGTCTTTTTTTTTAGAAATAAATTAAGTAACATTTTTATTCATTGCAAATTATTCCCCTTGCTATATAGTATTACTACTTTTCATAATAACATTTAAAGTACTAAGCGTTAAAATATAAGAGTTTCCTAGAGGTCTGTAGATATTTTCTCAAACACTTTTTAATGAACAACATAGCAACCATTGTGTTTTTTTTAAAAAAAATTAAGTATGTGGCTTTATTATAGAAAATGTGATATTGCACCTTAAAAATAGATGTTTGAAGTGTTGTACAACTTTGTGTACAATGAACACAAGACGATCGCCTGTGAAGAAAATATTTGTGAAATACTGTAATGTTAACTTGCTGTGTTGGTTGAAACATTTTCTATTCTGGTAGTTTAGCTAATCTGTCGCTAAATGTGTATTGTACTCTTTGCAAAATAAATATAACACAAGTCATCTTGCTGTGACACTGCTGAATATTTCAACGTTTAATTCCCTCACTGCTGAGGATTGGGAGAGCTGATCCTGTCTGTAAGTAAAAAGCTATTTATTCCCAAATAATAGCTTGCAGTAGTAAGTATTGTAGCACAGGACCGCGGGAAATATATCTCTAATTTCATAAATTAGTGCAAATTAAATATGTGTTCTGGAGTCCTCAGCAGCCAATTAGACATTAGCTTTCACATACTGGTCTCAAGCTTTCAATTTTCTTGGCAGTCTTAACATAGATAACTTAGTTGAACTGTAGGTTGTCCAAATACTTCTAACAGCTGGAACAACCAAATAATTAATTGCTGAAATGGACCCTAATTCTGAGACTTGTGTCTTGCTCTACCGGCCTATTGCAGAGCTTGAGCAAGTAGACACTTGTAGATTTGTGGCTACTAGGCTCCCCGCCCAATCTGGGTCCACATATCCTATAAATTAGGTCACCAGTCAGTGTAACGTACAGCATGACTGCATAACTGTGTTTCAGTCTATTTAGTGAGATTTACTTACACATTGGAGGAAAAGTGATATTGCTGCTCCTATATCTAGATGTGTAGTAGTTGGAACATCTGAACGTGCCTCCATTGCTTGTATATTTAATTATTAGGCAGAACGTCATCTTCTCTCTCCAACTTGAAGTAGCCTGTGTCTATTGATGATGTCACAACTGTGTTACAGTTGTATCTTTGCTGTCTTGAACTGGCGGTACTAAATTGCAATATATTGTGCACACAGTCTGAGACAGTGATGATGATCAGCAATTTGCTGATCATAGACATCCATTTCTGTATTTACTAAATGCAATAGGCCAAAATAATTCACTTTAGGGGGTAAATGTATCAAACCTTCTATGAAGGTATTGTCCATAGCAACCAATCATATTCTAGCTATCATTATCTAGAATGTACTAGATACATGATAGCTAGAGTCTGATTGGCTGTTATGGCCAACACCTCAGCTTTTACTTATTAGAAAGTTTGATACAATTACCCCTAGATGTGTTAACTACTCCTAGCCAGTCCCAACCACATCCTTGATTGGTGAAGAGTAGAGATGCTTGAAAATGACGAAAGTGATTGAATTTCACTGGTCTAATGGCCATGTGGTACAATCCTCAAGAGACCCATATTTAATTTGACCTGGCATCTCAAGCTCGCCATTCACATGAAAGGTTCGCCATTCAAGTTTAATGACATTTGCCATTGTCATTCTTGTTTGAGACTTACCTTTCATATTTGAGATTCACCTTTCACATTGAAATTAGTATTTTTAAATATTTTTATTGTTAAATACTATTAAAATATTTTTCTATTAAATAATAGAAAAGTATTTTATTTTATATTTCATTTGAACAGTGAATGCTACTGTGTTTGAAGTTTTAATTTTGCACTTCATGTTCAAGGATCACCATTTGCATTTAAAATTAGTTAAAATGTATCCATTTAAATTTCATCATGTACAAACTGACTCAAGCATATGTAAACTTGTCGGATCAGTTTGAGAAACATTTTGTGGCCAGTTTGAACATCTCTAGACAAGGGAGAGCAGCAAGAGCAACTGATCAATCAGATTCTGTGAAATATTAAGAAGAGGAGGATAGGAGGATATTGCCTACAAGCTGGGAGTCTATGGTTCAATCCCCAAGTCGGATAACTTAGAATGTGTGGCTTAGCGGCAAAGCTGAGAGATGAGCAGCAAGTTTAGTCCCTGCAGTATTCAAAGTACATGCTGGGATTAATATTTTACATTTAAGATTTGTTTCTAAGGCAAGTTAAGCTCATATAAACAGAAAATAATATAAACATTGCACCAAATGCAACACTACATATTTGTGCTGCAACGTATTTTTTTAACCATTTCAGTGCATCTGTTGAAGTGAAAACTAGGGATTATTGTATGATCCTAAATTTCTTTATATACTAATTAAGCACCGTGGAAATTATACCTTTCTAATTGTTTATTTCCTTGGAGGATTAGGGATCTTCTCTAGATTTCCAAATGGCAGCTTTTAACTCTTATTTCCATTTATAGGCAGCGCAGATTAAGACACCACCTCTAAATACAGGTCAGTGACTCTAGCTGCGTGTGCAAGATCTGTGGGCAACTGAGTAACAATGAACACAATAACGTTACTAAATATGAAGATCACAACTTCCTTGACTATAGCTGCTGACCTACTGGTAACACTGGTGGACATTATGTGAACACGACATTGTTAATTCCCGGAGAGAGGGGCTCTTTAAATGTAATTGTTTTTGTAATATTAAGTGCAGTATTAGGAGCTCTTTGGCTAAATTTACTTTGTGTATAACTCAGTAATTAAGAGAACAATCAGAAATGCAAGTAAAGCTCTTAATGCCACGTTCCAAAAGCAAACTTTCTATTCTCCAGTGGGAAAAAGAATGGAAATTGTTGTAAAACTCGATCCGTGTACACACATTCACTGTTTTCTTGGTAAGGAGAAGTGAGAATGGGAGTGTGAGAGTGTTGATTTGTATAACAAGGACACATTTTACATTGTAAATTAGTCCCCACTGTGAGACAGTGACCATGGTTCCAATATTAGGTAAACACTGCAATTAGTCATTCACAACATCTGTGCATTACAAGAGAAACTAAATAAGTGGAATGTCTGAAGACAATACTGAGCATGTAAGTGAGATAATGAAGAATTCAGTAAATAGGCTGGTTGCAGAAGACGTGACATAATTGAGAAGTGTCATGTAACGCAGTCCTAGACAATTTGTAAAGTTGCGTATACTGATTTGAGTATGACAAATGTTTACCACGTTCATAAAATTTAGATTCAAAAACATTTTAATGGAGTTTGAATTGCTTGCATGATTTTGCTATGTTTGTGTTTATATTTGTATATTTGTTTTTCTCTACTTTTTGCATTTTGCTTTTATTAAATCACTATAGCTAGCTATTTAAATGACTCAAAATGTCCAACAGCTATTTTTTTCCCTGCCATGGAAATAGAAGAAAGAGCACATTTCACCGGTACTCTGTGGAGACACACTTTGATGGGTTAAGCCATGGTCGCCTATTGTCCCTTGAAATATACCCTGAAAATATCCCTATTTTCAGTAGTGACCAACATTATTCTGATTCTGTATATTTAATGCAATACTCATCTTTCTGTGTTAGGTTTAATGAGAATTCATATTGAAGCAGAGTATTTAAAACGCCAAAAAAATCAAATTAAAGTGACGTTCAATAAACATGTCATAATGGAGGCTGTAGGGGACAAAGATCAGCTGACGGGGAAACGCGTTTGACACACTTACAAGCACCATCTAAGCAGAAAAGTGTTTGTGGACATGATTTTAAAATGATGGCAACTATGGTTAATATTCAAAATTAATTCAAGATATTCAAAATGTTGCTTATCAATTCACTAGGAACCAAATAGATCACTTAGACACTTTGGGGTTGATGCAGAGTGAGCACTATGTCAGTTGGCGTAGCGCATCTTACGTGAAATTCCTCTGCGCACACCCACAGAATTTGCTGCACGCATATGAGACTATGCAGATATGTGCCAGTCTAGTACCTACATGCATGCAACCGGAGAGAATGGATGAGTGTTGGATGGGCCTTTCTGACATAGGCTGAATACAGTAAGAGCACAATCACTCAAATTGCAAACAAATGCAGACGCATGTAGGCCCATCCAAGCTGTATTATTTGTGAGTGGTCAAGGGCAAGCCCAAATAGCGGATGATGATAATGAGGACGATGATGGTCGTCAGCAATAGTGAACCGCTTGTAATTTGCTGGTTGTAAACGCTTTTCATATTGTGTGAGGCGGATTGCTTTTTCTTCTAAGAGATTTTTTTAAAATTTTATTGATGGCTCATAACAAATGCGTGTTTGCAAGCAAAACAACTGGCTAATAACATGGGAGCAAGTATATATGGCGTATACCTGGTGTAAACCGGGAGCATGCACTAATGGTGCAGACATGCATATATCTTGAATTATTTACACCGGACCCACCTCCAGTACTCCTTTAATGTCGGCATTGTTATTAGCGACATTGTCTATGTCGCCAATCACACTAGCAATGTTGGGAACATGTCAGTACAATGGAAGTGTCGGCATTTAGCCTGCTGACATGACTTAAGTGCCAGCATTTCCACTGCCGGACTTACGTACCCCACCTGTTCAGGTACCACTGTAACAGTTGTCCCTTCATTCTGGTAATAGCAAGAATTTTTTTGGAACTAGTGAAGAAGAGTCTGATGTTAATATAAATAATGAGTCCAGTGTGAGTACAGACACAGGGAGATTGTACCTATACTTCCCCTTATGTCAAAATAATCTAGAAATGTGTAAAATGTTTCAGAAAGTTTGTATGAATGTCACTCTTTCGTGGCTGGTGAATTAAATCACAAAAGTCAAGCAGAAAAGATATTCAGATTTTTTTGCTATTAATTCAGAATTTTGAAATGTTGTCTTTGCACAAATTGCACTTTAAAATTTTTATTTACAAGTTAAAAAAATTCAAATGGATAACAAAGTGAACCAATTTACATTATAAACATCTTTGTATAACCTTAAAAAGTCTTTCTAAACCACTATTTTTGTTTGAGTCAATACTAAAAGATTTGTTAATCAAAACTGAAATAACAGCCCAAGAAGGCAAATCATGCTACCAACCAACTCACTAAGAACAAAATGCATCACTGAGACACTTTGGCCTATGCAGAGTGAGCACTATGCCAGTCTTATGTGCAATTCCTCTGCGCATACCCAGAGAAGTTGCAGATTTGTGTGAGTCTGGCAGTTGCATGCTTTCGTCCGGAGAGATGGGACGAGGGTTGGAGACGGCTTTCTAACATAGGCTGGATACAGTAAGGGCATGATAACGCAAATTCAGAATTTTAGAATGTTGTATTTGCTCAAATTGCACTTTAAAGTGTCATTTTTATTTGCAAGAATGCAAATCATGTTTCCAACCAAACGGTGGTTGAAGTCGATATCAGGTGACTTGCATAAGGAGATAGCAACACTTTTTTTTACAAGACAAAAAGCTCTTGATTTAAGGTCATAACTGCCTGTACTGAAAGTAGATGTCCTCAAGACTTAAGTCCTGTCACGGGCACTAGGAGTCTTTACCCAGGGATCACCAGATGGTAGGCTTACCAGAGCAATGTAGATGGTAATAGAGTACTCTGGCAGCTGGGTGATCACGGAACATGAAATGATGGCTGATGAGATGCTCAGGAAAGTCTATGACTAGCAACACTGGTAATAATGAGGTAATAATACACAAGGAACTGTATGGACAAGGACACGTGAAGGTAGTCAGTGGTCTGCGATAGCAAGTTGTACCACTGCTATAGTGAGTAGGAATGTCCAACAGAAACAAGGAGGTGATGAGAGTCAGCGGTCTGCGGGTAGCAAGTTGCACCGCTGTCTGAGTGAAGGAATGGAATCCAAGTGGAGGTATCCAGGTAGTCAGTGGTCTGCGGTAGCAAGTTGTACCACTGCTATGTGAGAGGATGATGGAACAGGTGATACCGGAAACAGGGATCAGTGGTCTGACATCAGCAAGTTGTACCACTGAATATATATGTGAGGAGGTGCACAGGGGAAGACTGCAACACAGGATATACACAGGCACCTTATACACGATCCACAGTAATATGCACAATATAGATATATATATGGATATAAATGACTGAGCAGGTCTGCAACCTAGAAAGTCTCTTGAAGTAGTCCAGCACAATGATAACACAGTCAATGATGGCAATAGACTCAGCGGATAGCAGACTCCAGAGAGAACCAAACACAGTCCAGCAAGATATGCAATACACAGCACAGTCAATGAGAAGTATGCATACCGTGGTTCAGCAGTAGCAGTCAGATGGGATTGCAGCGGTACCTGAGCGGCTGGAGACCGACTGGATAGGAAGTCCCTGGATAGGTGAGACAGCGGTCTAGCAGGTGCAGCGCACAGATGAGTAGACCGGCAGGGACACGAATCCACAGAAGTCAGCAACATGTGGAACTGGACTCATAGGGGACCCAGGAGAATGGAGATGATCCAGCAGAGGGTAGTAGATGAAATACAAATCCAATGCTGACAGGAGGGTAGAGGCCAGTGGAACACGTGAAGGCGTGGAGAGTGGATCAGCAGGAGATGGACGATAGCGCTGACCACAGCGGCAGGACTCAGCGGCACACGGAGGTAACCAGTAGCAACCACAGGAACCAACAGCGATGGGAAACAGGAGTGCAGCGCAGGGCAGGAGCTGTAGATCACGAAGTGTAGCAGATGGTAATGAAAGCGGCAGTCTCGAGGAAGTCACAGCAAAGATGAGATGAGACTGTAGTGCACGGAGGCAGCGGATAGTAATCAGCTGGCAGTCACGATGTTGAACCCAGGCGAGTTGCAAGCAGGAGGCTGTAGTGCACGGAGGCAGCGGATAGTAGCCAGCTGGCAGTCACGATGATGAACACAGGCGAGTTGCAAGCAGGAGACTGTAGTGCACAGAGGCAGCGGATAATAGTCAGCTGGCAGTCACGATGATGAACACAGGCGAGTTGCAAGCAGGAGACTGTAGTGCACAGAGGCAGCGGATAGGAATCAGCAAACAGACTTGATGAGAAGCAGGTGAGTGAAGTAAAAGCTGGAGTGCACGGAGGCAGCGGATAGCAATGAGCAAACAGTCACATTGATATACAATAACGTTGAAGTGGTTTAGAAGACTGTAGTGCACGGAGGCAGCGGATAGGAATCAGCAAACAGTCCTAATGATACAGTTAATGGTAGAAGTGGTTTAGAAGGCTGTAGTGCACGGAGGCAGCGGATAGGAATCAGCATACAGTCCTGATGATACAGTTGATGGTAGAAGTGGTATGGAAACCACAGGAATAGAAGTGGTTTGGAAACCACAGGAATCAGCAGCGCTGAATACACGAGGAATACAGGAACACCTTCAGAGACTCATGAGGAATGAGACTCCAAGATCAGGCAACGTGGTGTTGACCACAGGTGCTTAATATAGGGAGGTTGCCTGATCTGCCAATTGAGTTAAAGGGGTATACACTGAAGTATAGAAAAGGGCTGCGCATGCGCAGACCCTCAGGATGGTGGACGACCACGGTTCCTAAATGTCCGGGAAGAGGCACTCACGGTCCGGTGAGTGACAAGTCCTCTAGACTAAAGATGAGCAAATGTGTTTTGGATCATGTCCGGTATTGAGTGTCTCAAATAAGTTGACATATATGATAGCAGTATGGGCTACATTAATCTTCAAGCAGCCAATGTGATTTGTGATCTATCTGCAGACAAAGAGAGATTCATATTGTTTATACAGCCAATGTGTTTGTGTGTCTGTGTGTGTAGATTGGTCGGCAACCAAACAACAATTTTAGGTGAAATAAGGGCGTAATCCATTGGTTCCCAAACTGTGTGCCGCGGAAAACTCCCTGGGGTGCAGCGGCGGACTCAAAGGAGTGCCGCGGCCAAGGACGGTGGTAGGCAAGGCAGGGGACTACTTGGTAATTATTCTGGCTTAGAGGTGCCTTTAAAAAATTATGGAAACCCTAAGGGTGCCTTGAACTGAGAAAGTTTGGGATCAAGGCTCTCAGTCTACTGTGAAGACACAATACTCTGCTGATGTGATAAAGTAGAAATGGGCTAATAACCATCATACCATCAAACCATCATACATGTAATAAATAAAGGACTAGAGATGCTCAAACTAATCAAGCCAATTGGAAATGAGATTGAATCGACATGTTATAAAAAACTTGAATATTTGGTTGAACCATATGAAAATTAGTTTTTGGTTCAACAACCATGTGTGCAGACGAGGGGTAGCAAATAATAAAATATTGCCCTTTCTGCCTGTTTAAGCTGAGATGTCTACAATTTATTGTACTTTTAATACTGTTTTAATCTGAACAGCGAACTTTACTCTGTTTGAGTTTGAAGTTTGAATCCACCACTCTCATGGAAAAACATTAAAATATATTACACCGTATAGTCAGTTAAGCTCAGACATATTCAAATATGCTTATACATCTTTGAACCTGTTCGCCTTGCAAGAGTTCATCTAGAAATGTTTAATATGATATTGAAATGTTTTACACATTTTCAAAATTTAGAACTGGTTTGATAAACCACTTTGAAACAATTTTTAACCTCTCTAAAGAGGATTGAGCAAAGGCCCATGAGGCAGGTTTTCCTCACCAACTAAAAACTGCACAATATCACCTCGCAGGTGCACATCGATCGTAATTTAAAATCATCCTGTAACAGAAAAATATTTTTTGCTGGCCTTGTGTGATCTGTCTCTAAAGTTAATTAACCACATTACTGGTAAGAAAATTAACCACATTACTGGTAAGTGCTTCTGTGTCATCAATTCCCAAATATTATTTAATTTAATTAAATACAAACTGTGTATTGAATCTCAAGGATGCCTGCTACAAGCAATACAATGGGACAGTATGGGCTTACATTTAAGGGTCATTATCCGACCTCATTTAATAGTGCATTTTACTAAGCAGAAATACACCTATTTTATAGCCTAGTGCATAAGCAGAAGCATACCCACTTTTTTCATTTTTAAAAGTGCCCCAATGCAAGCAGAGCTAGATTAAGTCTTTGGCGGATGAAGGGCGCTTACAAGAGGGGAGGGAGGGCTTAAGATCTAAAAGTAATAGCAGAGAGCCATCAATTGGGGATAATTAGATACCTAATTTTGAGTCACATGGCATTGAATAGACTACACTATCAGGCCCCTTGATGATCTAAATTATTAATAGTGCCCCCCTTTTATGTTTATAATTAATAATAGTTGCCCCTTGATGAGTGTAATTAATAATAGTGCCCCCTTGATGTTTGTAATTAATAATAGTGCCACACTTGATGATATACTTACCTTGGGCCTCTTTTATCTTCTCCCTTCTTTCTTTAATCCCTACTATAAGCAGATGGAGGTGCTCCTGACCCCTTAGTTGATGCAGCAGTGATGTAATAACTCTGCGTTGCTTAAGGTAGCTAGAGAGCCATGGCATAGAGTCACATCCAGGAACAGGTGCCGCTGGGGGTGTTAACAGCCTTGGCAGCACCAGTTCCCAGACAGATGTTTTTGCTTGGGCCAGGGGTCAATGCTGTTTTTTGGGAACACATGATTGTGTCACTACTGGCTGGTGTGACTGCAGTAGGTGATCAGTGTGGAATGGAATACAGAAACAGATATAGGGGCTATAATTATGTTGCGTTGTTGGCATAAAATTTGCTTTTTATTTTTCATGGTCCATTAATCAGAATTACCCACATGCTTATGAATAACCTCAGATATTTGTATCTCCAGCTAACGAGGAGAATGACCCAATTATTAATAAGACCTGGTACCCATTTCTCCTGTATACAGTTATAGTTCACATATTTCCCTTATGGATAATAATTACCTATATAAGTTCTTGTGATCCAAATCAGTACAGTAGTCTTAATGCTTTTATGGTCACCAAACTTTTCTGTAATTTCTGAAATTGTTTTAATTCACACTATACTCCTATTTATTTTTATATGGTCGACAAAAAGTACTTCTAAATTAAATATCAATACATCAGAAAAATTGCTTATTTCACCATAGATGCACTTGGCCTTGAGTGAGATATGTTTTTTTCAAACTTTAGTTTCAGAAAATCTATTAGCTTATTCTGCTTGTATGAAAGATCCATCAGCTTTCGAGTATCCCATTTATTTCTGCAGATTCAGTAGCTTCTCAGCTTCATCCCAAACTTTTTTTTTCCAGCCACTTATGTCTAGTACCTTCGAACAACTTGACTCTAATAAGAAGACTGAGCTGTGCTCACTTACTTAATCTGGCAGCTTGACACTCTACATTGTTTTGAAAAAGAACACAGCTTTATTTAAGTAGATAGATAGACAGATACATAGATAGACGGACAGGTAGATAGATAGATAGATAGATAGATAGATAGATAGATATGAGACAGGTAGATAGATAGATAGTTAGATAGATAGAAAGGATGAAGTGGAAATTTAGAAGTGGCGGTATAAAAAATATAATGGAAATATAAGTGAATGGAATTTATTATTTTTACAATGAATGCAGTAGGAGAAGTGATGGCTTGGCATACCACCTTATGACCAATGTCAGGGCAATTATTCTATAAGACAGTAGGAAAACATTACACGAATAGACATAAAAAAAAAATTTCCTGCAGAATAATTGTCTTGACACAGGTCCTATAATTGGACAGCAACATCGACTTAGGATGTGAAATACTCAACTGAAATAAAAGACTTTACTGGCATGGCGAGTACCGTTATGATGTGTTCTAAATATATGTTAGCCTGTGCGACAACTAATACCAAAAAACTGAATACATTTTATAAAATGTTGTAAAAGGGCATGTATAATACAATAAAATTCTCTGGAGGTACAAAAAACACCTAATTTAACTAGCTTAAATTCAGTACAATTCATTCTGCAAATTTAAATGTAATGTGTGGGGCTAATGGGGGCTACTATTAGTAATTTAGTTGAGATGGGGCTATTAATGTAATGCAGGAGGATTTACGTAATGTAATATCAGGTGTGACCTGTTAATGTAATATAGTAGCTGGTGGGGACTATTAATTTAATATGGGATTCATTTTATATGGGGTCTCTTTTAATAATTGTGGGTTTATTATTGTAATGTGGGGTTGGGTGTGACTATTAATATACTGTAGGGTTCTCTATATTAAATGTGGGGGCTAATAATGTAAAGTTGGTGAGAAATAGGTCTGCTTGTTAAATTTGAATGCTGTTAAGTTCATATTGGGGTTGGTTGGGGGATATAGGCCTATTAATTAAGTAAAATAGATGTTTCATTACAATGTTCCATTAATTCACTGGTTTTTAGTTAGTTATTATGAAACATATTTACACATTGTCAGGATATGGATCGACTACAAGGTAATATGTAAGTATGTAAGTACATTTTTCATTGCTTATGTTGATTGTTCATGAGAAAATGGTGTATGATTAATGTGCAAAATGAGCCTGGTTTTGGCAAAGCACAGTGCATGTGTCTACAGGTGTGCTTGATAGATACGAAATTTAATGTGCCAGGAACTCTGGACCTGTCTGAAAGATTCACTTTGTAAAGTGTACCACAGAGTCACGTATTAGAAAGTATGTTTTTGCCAAAATACAGTGCTGGTTTGCTGTTATTACTGCTGTAATTACACATACATTTTATATGACAATGCTTTGGGTTATTTATTTTATTCTCAATTAACAAGGAGTATATATAAACATCATACAAAGAGACATTTAAAAACACAATTTTCCTGTATCAGTATGAAAGTAGGCTGACATCACTACTCTGTGCTGCTGAAGGACCCTGCTCTTTCCACTATCTAACACTCATCTGTGACTTCCTGCCTACTTCCATTCCTCTCCTAGCACTCCTTTACATGCAACCCTGTCTCAATTAACATAATCACATGAGTGGACAGGTCACTGCCTCTCACAAGATCAGAACAGTGGTTGAGTATAAAAGAATCCATTCCCGACAACAACCCTGCCTCTCCCCAGAGACCCAACCGGAGCTCTGAGTCCTTCCTAGTGGCTGGCCCCTCCCCTGGCCAGCAACCTTACTCTAGGCAGCTGTGGATCATACTGATCCGTTATTCCTTTCCCTGCGTTAAGCATATTACTCTAATAATGAAATAAACACACAGACACAGATATGAATTTGGCTAATAAGGTCACAGATTAATTATAATTAAAATGGTGACGGAAAGCAAAATGTAGGTTTAGCTAAACAGACTAATTCAAAACCAAACAAGTGGCTAGCCAACTGTCCCGGAATCCACTAAACTAACCATATCATCCCTTACTGAATGGCTGGTGCTTAATTTGGCATAGACAGTAAAATACCTTAAAAACCTCTTCTATAGAAATCCTGCATTTACCCCTCAGAGGGGTGGAAGGAGCAACCTGGACAACTTCAAAACTGGGCATATTTGGATGAGCAGGAGATGAAGACTGATGACAAGAAGATGCCATGACTCTAGTGAAATGTGACATTTTTGTATTTGTAATGTGGTATATAATTTTGTTCCCTATTGGTTCTGTTACTGTAGCACACCTCTGTACATAAACTATGACATGAGTACTGCAGAGCCTGAAGCAGGGGCGGACTGGCCATCTGGCACTTCTAGCAAATGATAGAAGGGTCGATGGCTAGATGGGCTGGTGCGGGCTGGCATTACATAATTGCGGGACCTGAGAGTTAATGGGGTTGGCCCCAAAACTGACAGGATTTCTGGAGGCTGGCTCCTCCCCAGGAACCAGCCACCTTACTACATGTGCTGTGCGAATCAGGGCTGTTCTTTCCCCTCCCTCCCCTCTACCTTGTACTCACCTCCTTCTTCCCTCTGTTCCTGCTCCTGATTACCTGTTTGAGCTGATAGCTGCGGATCCCTCATCGCCGCACTCCCAGTAGGAAAACAGAACACAGGATGCAATAATCAGGTATTTTAAAATATTTTCTTGTGTGCAATGTATTTTTGATTACTTTTTAAATAACTGTTCTTGAACTGGGGGCACTACTGTAAGGGATTATATCATTTGGGGTCTCAACTGTGAATAATAACATTATTTGGGGACACTACTGTGTGGCATAATATTATTGGTGGTATTACTTTGTGGCATAATATGATTTTAGGGCACTACTATGTGGCATATTATTTGAGGGCACTACTGTATGACATAGTATATGAGGGCACTACTGTATGACATATTATTTGAGGGCACTACTGTGTGGCATATTATGATTTGAGGGCACTACTGTATGACATATTATTTGAGGACACTACTGTGTGTCATATTATTTGAGGGCACTACTGTATGGCATATTATTATTTGGGGCACTACCGCATGGCATAATATGATTTGTGGGGCACTACTGTGTGATATATTATTATTTTAGGGCACTACTGTATGACATATTATTTGAGGGCACTACTGTTTGGCAGATTATTATTTGAGGGAACTACTGTGGCATATTAAAATTTGAGAGCAATACTGTGTAACATATTATTATTTGGGGGCACTATTGTGTGGCATATTATTATTTGAGGGCACTACTGTGTTGCACAATATGATTTGGGGGTTCTATAGTGGCTTAATATCAAATGGGGCCGCACACTAAGGTGTGAAGGATGTGTGAGGGAAGGGGGGCTCTTAATATGATGTGGGAGGTAGGCTATTAATTTTAATGGTGGAGTGTAGATGTAAGAATACTATTAATTTAATGTCCGGGCTGGTTGGAGGGAAATAGATCTATTTATCAAATGTGAATACTATTATTTTAATTCTGGGGGTGGAATGAGGCCTAATTATTAATTGTGGGTGCTATATTGATTTGATGCCAGAGGTGGTTGGAGTTTTCTGAATTTCATGTGCCCTTTTAATTTTCCAAATAGGGCCTCCAACATTCCAGAATCCAAACAAGCAGCAACTAAAGACACCAGCAGCCACAAATGGTGAAAGTGACATGAACAGGTAGGAGAAAGCAGGACAGTCTGTCAACTATCCTAAATCTGGTGGGACAGTCTCAAATTTGGGTGACTGTCTCACTTAGTCAGGATTTGGTCCAATAGTAAGGACAGTTGGAGGTATGTCCCACTTCACAACGTACTGCCTGTGAAAGCACACAGTATTGCCTTTGAATTTGTCTAAAATGATAACCATGTTACATAATAGGATCCCTGCTGTCTTAAATACCCTGGACCCCTGAGCCTTAATCCAGCTTTGGTTAGGGGAAGGGAGCTGATAGCTGCTCCCGGTCCCCGGACAGGACACTGCCTACAGAACAAGCCGAGGAGCTCTAAGTATCACAAGATTTGGTAATCTTGTGAGACAAAGAGCTTCCCTGCTCACTCTACAGAAATTTCCCACCCTAATGGATGTCAGCAGCACCAGAAGCATAGATAAATACAGTGGGCTGGGGGTGTTATAATGTGGCTGGGAGAGCGTGATAAATGCAATGTTTTATTACAATGTATGTAATAATGCTACTTGTCTGGATCCTGGAATGTTGGGGGCACTATTAGGGAAAAAATGGGTACAAGAAACTCAGAAAAACTCCAACCAGCCCCGACATTAAATCAGTATTGCACCCACTGTTTATAATCAGTCCTCCCTCCAGCCCCAAAATTAAAATAATAGTGTTCACATTTTATAAATAGATATTTTCCCTTCAAATAGCCTGACATTAAATTAACAGCATACACATTTAATAAACAAACCTATTTCCCTCCCTCCAAACAGCCTCAGCAATAAATTAAATAGCATTTACGTTAAATAAATATAACAATTTCCCACAACCATCCCAGGCATTAAATAATTAATATTCACATTTAATAAATAGACCTAACTTTCCCTAAATAGCCCCATGTTCAATTAATAGCTCCCAAACCACCCCAGCATTAGATTAAATGTCCAATCACCCCATTTTAAATTCATAGGCCTTACTATTAAATTAAAGTGCCCCACCATCACCCCACAAATAAAATAGCACCCAATAATTATCCCCTACCTGCACTCCACTATTAATGAATAAACTACCTCCCACATTATATTAAGACACCCTTCCCTCACACATATATTAAATATACTGGCCCCCTCACACACAAACACACACACACACACACACACTATGCTGGCCCCTCACAATGTACTGGCACACACACACACAATATGCTGACCCCCTCACAAAGTACTGACCCACACAAACACAATATGCTGGCCCCCTCACAAAGTACTGACCCACACACACACACACAATATGCTGGCCCCCTCACAAAGTACTGGCCCACACACACAATATGCTGGTCTCCTCACAAAGTACTTCCACACATACACTATACTGACACACACACACACACACACAATATACCTCTACCGCACTTACTTGGTTCCATCCACTCTGTTTGCTGTGTAGTCTTCACACATGGGACGGCACCTGTCACGTGGTGCACGTCCCATGTGACAGCAACAGGAGGTGTCCACACATAGTGGAAGGGAGAGAGGGGGGATGGGTTCGCGGCCAATGGGAGAAGGTGGCTGATCCCGCAGGAGGGGCCAGCCACCAATAGAGCCTAGGGAGGGACCGGCCCAAAAAGTATTTTTGGTCCGGCCCAGCCCGCCCCTAGGTACACACTGGAGGTTTTTAGCTGATTATCGGGGCACTCACCCAATAAACGACCGCTCTGCCACATATTGCGTTAGTGTGTATACTTACACGATAAACAACAGTCATTCCAAAGTGCCAATTGTTGTTTCATTTGGTTGGTCGTACTGTTTAATAATCTCGTTCTAATCAGCTTCTGATCCTGCAATGTGCATGCACTCATGTTCACAATCGCCATAGAGTTTACAGAGTCATAGTCTTTTCAACCGATTCCGGTAATGAACATGTCCCTGTGATTAAATGTTGAGAGTGCTGTAGATGGAATAATTTGTTTGTTCGTTCTGAAACTGAATATTTCGTTTCAGAGTCACAGAAGCTAACGAAATTTGTTATGACGTGTGGATAGCTATAACAAGGCGGTTAATCAGTGTGACAGGAATGAATGAATGAATGAATGAATATTGTGCTGTCGTTCTCTGAACAACCATAGGAACAGATGAAGAGCACAGATCTGAAGGTAAATCGTGTCAGTGTGTATGCATGAATCCACCCACCGGTCGGAACCTTCAGTCACAGGTACAATCATAGTAGATAATAAGTATGTCGGAAAATTCTCCAGTGTGTACCTAGCTTTAGCCACAGTAAAATGCATGATTCTACAACCATTAATATGTAATTTAAATAATCCCTACAATGCACACATACATTTGAAATAACAAATGAACATTTAACATTTAACAAATAAATGTACAATTTGCATTTGATTATTTGCAGAGACATTGATAAGACACTGATCTTTCACTAAACTGTCTGCATCAATGTAGTGGCATTTTTTTTTATATCAATTAATTATTTTATCTACACTTAAAATTACTTTGAAAACTTTCTTCAAGTTTGTCTGAAATCTAAAAAAAAAATTATTTTTCTCCTGGTGGCTGCATTTCTGAAATGTTTACTAGATTGCAAAGAGGATGTTTCTTGGAATAAAACCCATGTACAGTGGAAATCTGATTACTGACTTCCCTTCACTGATAGAGGCCTTTTGACATGCTTGCTGAATTTTATGAAATAAAAGCACAAGAAAAATTGCAGCGGGAATGATCTTCAGCAATGAAGAATGAGAACAGCGTGAGTTGGAGCTGTGAGCTTAAAATGCACTCTACAGTTCAGCAGTTTAACGATGTTGCAATCACAATCTAATTAGATAACAAAGTATCAGATATTTGATGATTCCAAATACATGGGCTACGCTGCTAAACATTTGTGGCATCTTTACAACTGAATCAGTTGATTTAGTATCAGTCAAGGTTATTTTTTTAACTGTGTGTAGACTATTAGCTTAATTTATATTGGCATGGGAGGACTAAGGTTAAAGGGGTGCCCTGGAGGAGTAAAGGTAAGGGCACCGTAACTGGGGCTAGTTAGGACTCGGAATGTAAGTTTAAGAGAACGAGACATGTTGGATTTTGAATCAAACTCTTTGATCAATGGCATTGTGGGGCGAGGGGTTAATATTGGCAAACTCTATTACTGGGGTGTGATTTGGTAATCTCTTATCTGTCAGAAGTCTGTTAACTACAGCATGTAATCACTAAAGTAATGTAGTAATGAATGGAGACTCATAACTAGCAATTGTAGAGTCTCCTTTCATAACTATGTATTAGTGCTTTAGAGATTAAACATTGGCATTGCATTTCAATTGCACCATAACTCCAAAAATGAAAACACATATTTTAAAAACCATCTAAGAGACATTCATTTGTACATAGGAAATTGATGTATATGTTAGTTTAGAGTCATTTGCATCAGTATTAAAATTACAGCGTTTGATGACTGTGGACGCCAGGAAATATAGCTGGTTGTATTTAAGCTAGAAATACCGGTGGTCACTTAAAGGGCCAAGGTGAAGCACAAAATCCTCTTTGGTCCAGTTGTATGTCTTGATTTGTGCACATGTGCTTAGATTGCCACCAAAACGCACACGTTTTTGGCGGAGGAGGAGCAGTACATCGCCAGGACCCATGGCAAAATTTGTGTAGGGGCCTGGTAATGTAGTTTTCGCCTCATGGACCTGTTCTCTGCTCTTAATAGAGCAAAACAGGTTGCCTCTTCTGAGAATCAGTGGTCTGGGGCATGCACCGGACCCTCTCATCCCCATTTCCCATAGTTAATGCAACCCCTGCACCCGCTATGGTCTAATTATTTGTTTTTTGGAGGGGGGGGGCTGGGGTGAGAGCGCCCAAGCATTGATCTTGCCCGCAGTCCGACTGCATTCATAAAATGCCCCCGTTTTTAAGGTACAGTGTTTCACAATAAAAATTACTTATTATTTTTACCGCTTTATCACCTGAGTTTCTGTATATTTATGCACAAGAAAGAGAACTGTTCACTTGTGTCACATGACTGCCTTTGAAAGTGAATGCAAAATGCATAAACGAGGACTACTTATTTGAAAATCTTTATTTACTGACAAAACTAAACATTGAACAGAAAAACATTGCTTTAAAAAATCTGCCTGTTTTTAAAGGTAGGAAAATAAGAATATTTAATACAGGTCACATAAACATGATGTTTTTAGAGCTTTTAGTTTATAAATTCCAGAATAATGTACCACACAAAGGTTAAAACATTTTAAAAGTGTTTTCCAAGTGCTGCTGTAAAAAAAAAAAAACAATTGCAAGGGCACTTTAGGATCGTTTGTGTTTTTTTTTAAATAATTAAGGCAATGAAGGCCTAAAAATGGTTGCCAAATGTTCAATGTGTCCTGGTTTATTGCTATTGCATGTATGTATTGTAGTTAGAGTTATTCAACAATAACATAACTCACAGACTTAATAATTATTTCATAATATGCATTAGTGTGAAGGTTTACATTACTAAGTACAAAATACATTGCTAAGGCTGATTTCCCTGCTATGACATAATGCAAGTGTTTTTTTTAGCAATGGATCCACATTTTACATTATTGTGCATGGATTTTGTGAAGTATGCAAATTTTTTCAATTAGCTCTAGAGTGTAGATTAGAAGGCACTACAAATAATTTCCATTATGCAAAAGACCTTGATTTTCACTTGGAGATGGCGCTATCTGCTACATTCGGTGAGACACCATATTTTTATTTTGACAGTAAGCTCTCATGAGCAAGGCCCCCTCTACCTTGTATCTTTTGCCTGCATCTTCTTTATCTACCTTGTATGTGAATGTCATGTTCTGTCCATAACACCTGTTTGTGTGAGTGTTAGGGCTTTCTATTTACCTTTACTCACTCAATTTCTTCTCTATGCTAGGCTACTTGTAATTGTAGCTGGTTATTTTGTACATTTGTACTTGCATGCTTTATTATGTTTTAATTACATTCATGTGACTTGCATGTTGACTGTCCGGTGCTGCGGAATGTTTTGGTCCCTTAGAAATAAATGATGTTGGTGATTATTACTATTTTGGGCATATCTGTAGAACACCAATTGCTCGAAATGTCCAATTTCTTTACTCGTTGGGAATGAGAACATCATTAAAGATTATTAGAAAGACACAAGTAGAGCAAAACTAGGTTTAATGCTATGTCATCAGGTTGTGAATAAATAACAATTATCTGTGTAGCTACCTATATCAACGTTTCACAATATTTTTAAAATTGCAACAATAATGAAGTATCCCTGTATCAGAGGTGGATTAATACTGTTCTGGGCCCTATATCAACTTCTGTACTAGTGGTTTACGTAATTTATAAGATCTCCTGAAGAGCATTGCACAGAAACATCTCTCCAGTGTTATGAATCCCAGTGTATTCACGAAGAGCAACAGAAGTGTAAAGCAAAGTGTCTTTATTCAGGTAAATACACAAACAAAGATTACTCAGATCCACTGATAAGAACAGGTTTCTAAGGAGACTGTATAGTAAAAATGGCAGGAACAGGTATTATAAGTTTTACCCCAGTCCAGAAGGCACAAGGCTGTCCAGGAAAGCAGACAGAGTCCAGGGATAAAGCAGTGATCAGACAAACAAATCCAAATAGCCAGGCAGAGATCAAGCAAATTGGCGAGGTCCATAAGTCTGTCCAAAAGGTCAGGGCGACAGGCAAAACAGCGTGGTCCAAGGTACAGGCAATTGATTCGGGGTTTCAGGCAAGCAGGCAAGGTCCAAGGTCAGGCAGGGGTCATACACAGAAGTTCAGTCCAGCAGGTATATACCAAATAGCACAGGAGCAGGTTAGCAGCAGCCAGGAACAATCGGATAAACTGCACAGAGCACAGCTAGAGGCAGGTACTAAAAGCAGTGCAACAGGTGCAGTTCTAATCAGGCATAATGCAAGGAGGTTAACTCCTTCAGGCAAGTAGAAGAGTTCAGGAACAGAACAGCAGCACCTCTGGTGGTATGAGGCACTGCTGCTAGGTACAAACAACAGACAGAGTTGTAACATCCAGCCCACACCCTCCTTACACCACCCACAAACCTTGTAAACTGGCTTTCACTTTGTCCAACCTCCCACACCACACAAGCATTCCCTCCCCATGGAAGAAGCTCCGAGACGCAGATTCCCCTCTTTCGCCTTCTGTCTGGCAGCCCAGAAGGGAAATCCACCAGATAACTAGCTCACTGCAACAGGTTGCTTAGTTAAAGCCTGACCCTCAGCAATAATGGGGTCTCCATCATCGTCACTGTGCACCTAGGCTTCAAGAAAAAGAAGCTGAGACAGGCCGACAAGGATGTCAACATCTGCATGACCTCGGCCTCAAGTCAATACTTGACTAAAAGTTAATGTCTTCCTGTGACACCCGAATTAGTATGTTTACTGAGATCTCAGTCACTGACACCAATAGACATCTCAATGACCAAGACCCTACTCAGTATATAAATGGATATAGCGGCACCTTGGTCACTGATCCCTTACATGGCTTATATGTAAAATGTATTATATGGAGATCACTTGTATGTTCTCTGTATTGTATAGCAATCTCTAGGATGCTCTCTGTATTGTATATGGGTCACTGGGATGCTGTCTGAATTGTATATCAGTCTCTGGAATTCTTCCTGTATTGTATATAGGTCCCTAAAATGCCTGCCTTGTAAAGCGGTCCCTAAAATGCCTGTCGTTGATGTGACTCCGCCTGCCATTGTGTTTTATATTGGCCTTGCTTACTACCAATGTGGTTAGGGATAATGGTGTTGTTATTATGCCTAATTTGTATTGGTCGCGCCTACAGTTGATTTGATTTCTCCTACATGAGGCCACTTTCAAACTTTTTCCAGAGCCACTTTAAGTTCCTAATCTGCCCCAATGCAAGATCAGAAGCATACAGGGCACAGATACAGGAACCAGGAAGCTCATGTGTAACACTATCAATAGCAATGAGTACAGGGCCGGTGAGAGCTTATAAAGTTCAGCCTTCCCAGAGGGGGGCACACCTGAACTGCACAGTACATCTGAACAATGAGCAGAATACAAAGCAGATGAACACCTAACACCTCTTTCTGTGGAAAATAGTGCATTTTGCATATTTCACCTGATGTACAGACGGTCACAACCCCAGGATACTTACAATGTGTCATTTATTTGTATAATGCTACTGCAAGTGATTTCCAGGTAGGATTTGATTATGTGATTGTGTTGATTACTTAAATTTCAACCACAGCACATCAGTTTGCATAGAAAAATGGTGGTATATCCACAGGAGCAGAAATTTGAACAGCTCGTTGGGATGAGGCAGAGCTGGGTCATACAGAGTAGTCATATATTTTTGTGGAGTAGTGCAAAAACAATATTTTTTCTTAACACAACATTTGTACCTTCAGACTGCTGCGTGGCAGAAGTGTGAGTGACTCGGTGTCCGTCATTTGCTATGTCTAGGAGTGTGAAGTGCAACAAGGCAAAGTGGCATCATATCTGGGAAGTAATTCTCTATTTACAAGGAAAGCATCCATCTGTCTGGTGAAGGCATGGGAAGGTACCATATTAGTTGCTGCATCGTTTGAGTGTGCTACGTTTCTGAGTAGCAAAATCACAGTCTCCTACTCTGTGACGTACTTGCAGTAGGAGTTGGAGGACATTCTGTACGTGGTTGAGTTTTCAACTGGAGACTTTTTACATTCCCTACCTCAGAAATCACTTCCACCACCCCGAAGACAGCATAACCAGGGAAGTAGAAAAAAGAAAGGAGGAGCCACTGTGCAGCAGATACAGTTGCTACAGACATTATGGAAGATGCACTTATGCATTACCTATTGCAGGCTCTGTAGGCAACTGCTGTTGAGTGGTGAGCAGGATCAAATATACACAACCTAGCCCGCTAGGTTCATCCTATCTAAATGCCCAGTTTGCAGTGGAAGATGGCACTCCTAAGGTATGTGGGAGCTATTTAGGTGCCCTTAACTGTACCTCTTTTTACTGTAGCTTAGGAGTCATCATGATCCAATTGAGCTATATTAAGTATTTCTTGCTATTTGTAATTTCTATTGAAATTCTTTTTCCTACTTTTCTTCCTTTACTTACTTATGTCCGGTTGTTGATGGTATAGGTGTAGGGTCTACTATCAGATCTGACTGCAGGGGGTAAATATATCAAGGTGAGAGCTTCCCGACGGGTTTGAAAAACCAATCACATTCTAGCTATCATTTATGTAGTACATTCTACACAATGATAGCTAGAATCTGATTGGTTGCTATAGGCAACATCTCCACTCTTCAAACTTGCCGGAAAACTCTCAGCTTGATACATTTACCCCCAGGTGTTTATTTAAGTTTGGGATTGTGGTGTGATTCACATCATTCATTATATGTGATTAGTGTAAAGTAAAGGTGTATTGGATGGTACACAATGGCTTACTTCCATTACTCCTTCCTTCCTCTATTCTTGGGCAGCACGGTGGCATAGTGGTTAGCACTTCTGTCTCACAGCACTGGGTCATGAGTTTGATTCCTGACCATGGCCTTATCTGTGTGGAGTTTGTATGGTGTTTGCGTAGGTTTCCTCCCACATTCCAAAAACATACTGGTAGGTTAATTGGCTGCTATTAAACGGCCCTAAGTCTCTCTCATTCTGTATGTGTGTGTGTATGCTAGGGGATTTAGATTGTAAGCTCCAATGGGGCAAGAACTGTTGTGAATGAGTTCTCTGTACAGCGCTGTGGAATTAGTGATGATGAATAGGCTTCTATTATTCCCCCTTAATGTAACTACTCCAAAAATTTGAGTAGTTACATTTTACTGTTGCTGCTGTTCCATTGTTGGGCTGTTACAACCAACATTTCTGTGGACAGTACCAAAACATCGACTTCAGTCACTCATGCATTACTTTTTGTTGGACAATGTTATTTGTTTACCTTTTAAGTTATTTTTTTTTTAATTAAAAAAAAAAAACAGTTAAGCAAATCACCAAATAAATTAATATTGTTTATTATAAAAAGTTAAGTTGTCAGATCACAGTTAACATACCAGTTATCATGATTCCTCTAGTTTTATTTACAAGTCCTTGAAGGCACATAAATAAAAATGTTGTTTGGAACAAATGAATCAAGGTCATTTAATAATTGATGTTACTGTTATGAATCACAGTGTGTTTTCCTGAAGCGGGAAACAAAATGAGGTGTATAATAGTAAAGCTTATTATGATTAACACATGTAATGGCAGTTACCAGACCCTTTATCTGGAGAGTAACAAACCATAGTGAAAAACAAACAGTCCTGGTCATAGAATAAAGATAGTAACAGTCTCAATAACAGAAGCAAAAGTCACTGAAGTGCAGGTAAACTCAATTTAAAATCATAACATGGAGTAGTAGGCTCCATATTGTGAAAAAAGATGAAAGCAGTCAGGATCAGAAATCTGAAAACAGGAGCTAATTGGTGAAACAAAAGGCTGTATCAAGCTGGAAATCAGAACAAACAATCTGTATATAAGAACAAATAAACAATGACCAGCCAGGGGCAGGAATATATAGCAGGAGCAGTATAATCAGGTGACGGAGGAGATTAACCCCTTACAGATAAAATGTCCACAGATGAGGTACACAAAGTCCAAGCCTGCAACTCGTCTAGTGAAATAGAGGAACTGCATACTACAAGTGAGGAAACAAGAGGTAAATGTCACCTCAACTAGTCTGTACCTCGTTTTTCACAAAGTGTGGAATATAAAATCATGTACTTTTCTAGACCCATTGGCTCGCCAGATTTTCCAATCATATCTTAAGAACATATATTTATTATGATTATGTTTAAACTTGTATATACTGTATTTTAAAAATGTAACATGTCTGAAATAGTGCACACATGCAGATTAGTCCATTGTTTCAGGCTAGGCAGAAGGACTATATTACATTGTCCACAAAATTTCTGCATATATGTACATCACACCAAGGGGGTCTCATGGCCTTTGTTTAGCTCTGTGTCTGTGTGTGTGTGTTAAGATATTGTTATGACCCCACAGATACAGCAATTTGTTTAATTACACATGACTGCTTTATTTAATTAACTGTAATGAGCCTGATTCATCAAGGAAAGCAAAGTGAACGCATTTTTTAACATTTGGACAGAAATTGCACGCACGTACAAGTACAAGTGGATCTCAATAAACATTTCCATTTGAATACGGGTATAAGTACGCTTTGTCTAAACGGTGCTTGTTATATGCACACAGACAGGTCACACTGCAGGATGTGCATGTGCATATGTGCAATATTAAGTCCCACCAACACGCATGGAAAGCAAAAAATGAAATACAAATTTTCTCTTTCTCATCATCATCACCATTTATTTATATAGTGCCACTGATTCCATAGCATTGTGCAGAGAATTGGGGCTTACAGTCTAAACTCCCTAACACATATACACACACACACAGACTAGGGTCAATTTGATACCAGCCAATTAACCTACCAGTATGTTTTTGGAGTGTGGGAGGAAACTGGAGCACCCAGAAGAAACCCACACAAACACAGGGAGAACATACAAACGCCTCACAGATAAGGTCATGGTCAGGAATTGATCTCATGACCCCAGTGCTGTGAGGCAGAAATGCTAACCACTAGGCCACAGCGCTTGTTCAACTAGTTCTTGAACTTCAAACTTGAAATGAAAAATCTGATAATACAAAGCATGTTTTTCGTAAAGATATATATTGTACTATTTATTCCGGGGTAAACAAGCTTTCATAATTTATATGTAAGATCACATAATAGAATCATAAACCAGCAACAATACAGTAGAGGTGGAAAGAGAGAAAGAGTGAATAATAGGCCACAATTCCTAGACTGAATGGATAAACAGTCACCTATCAGTACACACTCACTGTAAATCAAAATTATAAATACTTATAAGTCAGGTTTATGCTGCATTGATATGTGCAAATATTTTAAACTCGGATAAGGGATTTTATTTATGTAGCTTCTCCTGTGTCAATGTAATTATTACATAAAGAACAAAGCCTGAATGCAAAGAGAAATAGTCTATAAGTATATTTTTTAAAAATACGTTTGGAATGATATTTATAATGATATGATATTTTTTCTACCAGCTGCACGAGTCCCTGCTGACTGGAATACGTAATGAATCATTATGGAAAGTAATAGACGTCCTCTCTATGTGCTGAATGTACTGAATGACATTTGATTAATTTGCACAGTTGTCATTTCATTTTGACTGGGATATTGTATGAAACAATTTTAATTTAACTTTGAAAGGCCCATTTCAAAGTTATTTACTGAGTGAAATTTAATGCGATCAATACCTTCTCTTTTCAATTACTATTCAGTATTTAAATGGTGGCAATACAGATTTTCAGCAGGTCGCTGGGAGTTTGGCTGCATCCAGTGCAATTTGTATTGACCCAACTAGTTTATTGATTGCAGACTTCTCCTGGAGCTAATTCCTATTTTACCAGCTTTCTTATGAATATTGGTTCATCCCTCAAAATGGCTGCTTCCAGGGCATGTAGGTGATGGGTGCACTTTATCATTATTATTATTATTATTGTAGATTTGTAAGGTGCCACAGTGCTCCGCAGCACCGTACAGTAGGGAAGACAAGGACATGCATAAAACAGGGACATATGTAAAACAAGAACACATAAGGCAGACAAAATGAATGGAGACATGCAAACTACGGTATGGAGGACCCTGCTCAATAAAAACATTTCTCTCTCATTAGAGAGCTTGCATTCTAAGGGGAAGAGGTCACAGCTGAAACAAGAGGAGCGAGTGTGGCTCAGAGTGGAGATTGGGATAGTTGTGAGGGTGCATTAGTGTGAATAGTGTTTTCGAGGATAAGGTCACCTCTAATAAAGAGATGGGTTTTCAAAGAGCATCTAAAGATTTGAAGGCTGTGGGAGAGTCTGATTGAGCGTGGTAGGGAATTCCATAAGTGGGGATCAGCACTGGAGAAGTCTTGTAGGCGAGAGTGAGAGGTGGTTATCAGAAACGAGACAAGGCGCAGGTCAGAAGTAGATCTAAGAGGATGTGAGGGAGAGTATTTTGATATGAGATTTGAGATATATGCAGGGGTGTTGTTGTTGAGGCCTTTGTAGGTAAGGCTGAGTAATTTGAATTCTGGAGGACACAGGGGCCAGTGCAGGGTATTGCAAAGTGGAGTAGCAGATGTGGAGCAGCGAGAGAGGAAGATCAGTCTTGCATTAGCATTAAGGGTGGATTGAAGTGTGGATACATGGGTGTCAGGAATGCCAGATAACAGGAGGTTGCAATAGTAAAGACGGGAGATGATGAGAGAATGGATAAGAGTTTTGGTAGCATGTTGAGTAAGAAAAGGGTGTATTCTGGCAATGTTTTTAAGGTGGAGTCGACAGGACTAGGAGAGAATTTAGATGTGAGGAATAAAGCAGAGGACGGAGTCAAGTGTGACACCAAGGCAGCAGGCTTGGGAGACTGAGGAAATTGTGGTGTTATTGACAGTGAGATTTGAGGGCAGGTGTTGACTTTGCTAGGAGGAAAGAAGAAGAGAATTATGAAATTGTAAAGAATATATGTTGTATGAATTCTTCCTATCACTAAACCTTATTTGTCATCTAGGCGTTACTATTTCCACATCTTTATTTATTATTTTCATAAATAGTTGACATCAATAATTTACTTGTAAAACAAGCACTGGGAGCTGTATTCTGTTTCTGTGCCTTTAGTGCTCCACGCAAGTCTAGATCGCTGACACGGAACATGGAGAGCTGCACACGTGGTCCGATTGGTTGGCATTCTGTTTGGGTTCCTTTCTGGATATTCTTCCAGGAAAACTTTGGGATAGAAGTAGAGATGAGCGGGCTCGGATATCTGAAATCCGTGCCCACCCGAACATTGCCGATCCGAGCTGGATCCGAGACAGATCCGGATATTCCCGCCAATTGCAAAACTGAAACCGAGGCTCTGAGTCATAATCCCGCTGTCGGATCTCACGATACTCGGATCCTATAAATTCCCCGCTAGTCGCCGCCATCTTCACTCGGGCATTGATCAGGGTAGAGGGAGGTTGTGTTAGATGGTCCTCTGTCCTGCTATATCTCGTGCTGTGCTGTGCTGTACTGTTCAGTTCTGTGCTGTGCTGTGTTCTGCTCAGTCCAGTGGTGCTGTGTCCTGTGCTCTGTCCTGTGCTCTGTCCTTCTAAGGGCATTGTTATTTCCCCATTATTCCCAAGTTAAAAAATTTTTAAAAAAAAGTTATAAAAAAAAAAAAAAAGCAATTATAAAAAAAAATTAATTAAAAAAAAATATCCAAAAACAATCCTGCAGTATAAGTCCATTGGTAATGCAATATTACAAAGTTCACTGATTCTGCAGTATAAGTCCAGTGGTACTGCTATATTACAAAGTTCACTGATTCAGCAGTATAAGTCCAGTGGTACTGCTATATTACAAAGTTCACTGATTCAGCAGTATAAGTCCAGTGGTACTGCTATATTACAAAGTTCACTGATTCAGCAGTATAAGTCCAGTGGTACTGCTATATTACAAAGTTCACTGATTCAGCAGTATAAGTCCATTGGTACTGCAATATTACAAAGTTCACTCATTCTCTAAGTCCAGTGGTACTGCAATATTACAAAGTTCACTGATTCAGCAGTATAAGTCCATTGGTACTGCAATATTACAAAGTTCACTCATTCTCTAAGTCCAGTGGTACTGCAAAATTACAAAGTTCACTCATTCTGCAGTATAAGTCCAGTGGTACTGCAATATTACAAAGTTCACTCATTCTGCAGTATAAGTCCATTGTTGTTACTCCCATATTATAAATTTCACTGATTCAGCAGTATAAGTCCAGTGGTACTGCTATATTACAAAGTTCACTGATTCAGCAGTATAAGTCCAGTGGTACTGCTATATTACAAAGTTCACTGATTCAGCAGTATAAGTCCATTGGTACTGCAATATTACAAAGTTCACTCATTCTCTAAGTCCAGTGGTACTGCAATATTACAAAGTTCACTGATTCAGCAGTATAAGTCCATTGGTACTGCAATATTACAAAGTTCACTCATTCTCTAAGTCCAGTGGTACTGCAATATTACAAAGTTCACTCATTCTGCAGTATAAGTCCAGTGGTACTGCAATATTACAAAGTTCACTCATTCTCTAAGTCCAGTGCTACTGCAATATTACAAAGTTCACTCATTCTGCAGTATAAGTCCATTGTTGTTACTCTCATATTACAAATTTCACTGATTCATCAGTATAAGTCCAGTGGCACTGCTATATTACTGTCACGGGCACTAGGAGTCTTGCCCAGGATTTCACCAGATGACTGGGCTTACCAGAGTAGTGAAGTTCTCACAACGGTCCTCTGGTAGCGGGGTGACTAGCGGAACAGATATCACAGCAGATGGAGAGAGAATGCCAATAAATAATAGGAAAGCCTTTGACTTGCAGCAATCTTTGGTCAATGAATCAGCGACTAGCTGATATAGTGGAAAGGCAGATTTGAACACGGAGATCATTATGGACGTGAGTAGATGCAGGTAGGTAGCGGGGAAGTCAGTGGTCTGCGTATAGCAAGTTGTACCACTGCTTATGGTGAGAAGACTTGTCCAGGTGCAGGTAGGTAGCGGGGAAGTCAGTGGTCTGCGTATAGCAAGTTGTACCACTGCTTATGGTGAGAAGACTTGTCCAGGTGCAGGTAGGTAGCGGGGAAGTCAGTGGTGTGCGTATAGCAAGTTGTACCACTGCTTAATAGGTGAGGATGTGTACAAGTGTTGATGAGTGGAAGCATACAAAGATAATAGGATGCAGACACTGAGAGCACAGAGGAACTTGATCCCAATAGGTATGCAGCGTATCCAACAAAGTCTATATAACGGTATGTGTGGCGCTGCTTGGTAGAGACTTGCTCAGCACCGATATGCAGGCCAATAATGGATAATCAATCACAGTTATGCCTATAACGACTGAGTAGTACGGTTAATTCCAAACAGGTATGCAGCGTAACAATAACAGTCTATAGCGGGTATGGATACCGCTGCTGAGCGTGAAAACTTGTCCTAGCGGATATGCAGAGTAAACGGAGAAAGTCAATAACAGATAGGCATATCGCTATTCAGTAGAACAGTCTGTCCACAGGGAGATGCAGGAACTGCAGAGACGCTGGACGGCAGAGACGAGTGTAGGAACCACAGGTGAGTAGATCCGGTAATCAGAGTCCAGCTGAGGACACAGGCAGGAAACAAGAGACTGTAGCAGGTATGGAAACCAGCGATGAGTAGCACAGGGAATCCACAGGAACTGAAGACACTAGTAGTACACAGGAGATAGTAGCGGGTATGGAAACCAGCGATGAGTAGATCAGGAATCAGCAGGAAACTGAAGACACTAGTAGAACACAGGGAACACCTTCAGAGACTCACAGGGAATGAGACTCCAAGATCAGGCAATGAGGTAATGCACACAGGTGCCTTAAATAGGGAGTTGCCTGATCAACCAATTTGGATTAAAAGCAACAGTCACAAGAGTTCTTGGGAGCTGCGCATGCGCAGTCCATTGGGATGGCGGACGGCCGCGGTTTAGGACAGGTGCCGGCAGGAAGGCTAGGGAGCCATGCACCAGCGCAGAGGCACTCACGGTCCAGTGAGTGACAATTACAAAGTTCATTGATTCAGCAGTATAAGTCCAGTGGTACTGCAATATTACAAAGTTCACTCATTCTCTAAGTCCAGTGGTACTGCAATATTACAAAGTTCACTCATTCTCTAAGTCCAGTGGTACTGCAATATTACAAATTTCACTGATTCTGCAGTATAAGTCCAGTGGTACTCTCCTGTGCCGCATATAATTTTTAAAGGCTTTGCCGAGTGTGTGTGGCTTCGGGGTACACTCTCTTGTGCTACATATAATGCAGAACAAAAATTTGGAGGATAAAGTAGGGAAAGATCAAGACCCACTTCCTCCTAATGCTGAAGCTGCTGCCACTAGTCATGACATAGACGATGAAATGCCATCAACGTCGTCTTCCAAGCCCGATGCCCAATCTCGTAGTACCGGGCATGTAAAATCTAAAAAGCCCAAGTTCAGTAAAAGTAGCAAAAAGAGAAACTTAAAATCATCTGAGGAGAAACGTAAAGTTGCCAATATGTCATTTACGATACGCAGTGGCAAGGAACGGATTAGGCCCTGGCCCGTGTTCATGACTAATGGTTCAGCTTCACCCAAGGAACTAAGCCCTCCTCCCCCCCCTACAAAAAATTTAAGAGGGTTATGCTGTCAGCAACAACACAGCAAAAAACTCTGCCTTCTAAAGAGAAATTATCACAAATCCCCAAGGCGAGTCCAAGGCTGTTGGTGATTGCGAAGCCTGACCTTCCCATCACTGTACGGGAAGAGGTGGCTCCTTCCACCATTTGCAGCACGCCCTCTGCATATGCTGGAAGGATCACCCACAGTCCAGTTACAGATTTGGCTAATGAAGGTGTGAATGTTGTACACCGGGAGGAGGATATTGATGTAGCTGGCGCTGAGGAGGATGTTGATGATTATGATGCAGACAGATACCAAATTGCCTTTCTCAATTTCTATTTATATTCTAGATTATATAACGGCTGAATAGTTTTCTATTTTACTCCTAGTGGAGAGGGGATCTGATGCAGACAGATACCAAACTGCCTTTGTCCATTTCTTTGTATATTTGAATTTCTAGTTCTACAGTCTATGCAGGCTGCTTTTTTTATATTCAACTACAAGTGTAGGGCGGGGGGGGGGCATAGATAGCCACCAAAGTAACGTGGTCCATTTAATTTCACTTTCTAGCTCCACAGTCTGTGCAGCCTGCTTTTTTTATCTTCAAAATATTTACAAGCCTTGCAATCTAAATTAACAAGAGGTAGTGACGTGCTAGAACTCCACACTCTATATGCTGCAGAGGATGGAGGAGCATCAAAAGGCCATTCAAGCCCACACAGCCACCTACGACATAGGAAAAGGAGTGGGGATGCGCCTGAGTCAAGCACACTGGAGAATGATTTCCGTGTTGTGCAAGGTTCTGCAGCCATTTGAACTTGCCACACGAGAAGTCAGTTACGAAACTGCCAGCTTGAGTCAGGTGATTCCCCTGATCAGGCTTTTGCAGAAGCAGCTGGAGAAAGTGAGGGAGGAGCTGGTACACCATTGCGATTCCACCAAGCATGTAGCGCTTGTGGATGTAGCCCTTCGTACGCTTTGCCAGGATCCGAGGGTGGTCAGTCTTTTAAAGTCAGAGGAATACATTCTGGCCACCGTTCTCGATCCTCGGTTTAAAGCGTATGTTGTGTCTCTGTTTCCGGCGGACACAAGTCTACAGCGGTGCAAAGACCTGCTGGTCAGGAGATTGTCCTCTGAAGAGGTCCGTGACATGCCACCAGCTCCACCTTCATTTTCATCACTGTTTGTGCAGTTCCAAAAAACAGGATCTGCCATTTCTATTGCTACCTTCTTTCTTTCTGTATTTCCTGTGTCCTGTGGTCTGTTCTGCTAAGGGCATTGTTATTTCCAAGTTATCCAAAAGTTCCAAAAAAACAAATTTATTTTTATAAAAAAAATTATAAAAAATTAATTAAAAAAAAAATAAAAATAAAAAATAAAAAAATTTCCAAAAATAATTGGAAAAAAATATTACAAAATTTTAACAAATCTAGCTTGTACTGCTATTTAAAAGTCTAACTACGATCATTCACTGTTGCTGTACCCAAAAATAATAGGTACTGCTTTTAAAGTACAGTCCAGTGGTACTCTCCTGTGCCGCAGATAATTTGTAAAAGCTTTGCCGAGTGTGTGTAGTTATGTATCACAGGTTTTAAGAAGAGGCACAACACTGACAACCTGTTAGAGAAACTGAGGGAAATAATCTCTCTGTGGCTCACCCCACTTAGACTCTCCTGGGGATTCGTATAACTGCCATTTCTATTACTACCTTCTTTCTTTCTCTATTTAAAAATAAATAAATAACTGCCATTTCTATTACTACGTTAATTGTTTGTGCAGTCACAAAAAAGAGGAACTGCGTTCTTAACTACTATGTTGGTTTTAGACGTCCATCCGCCATCTGTTCCCTGGAATTCAGACCAGTTGAGGTTTTTTTTATTATATTATGGCCCCGGTATCAAATTGGGTACCGGGGCCACTCCACTACGCAGTCCAGATACTTGTTTGGTGGAATTCAGACCAGTTGAGTTTTTTTTTTATTATATTGTGGGGACCACTCCACTACGCAGTCCAGATACTTGTTTGGTGGAATTCAGACCAGTTGAGGGTTTTTTTATTATATTGTGGGGACCACTCCACTACGCAGTACAGATACTTTTTTGGTGGAATTCAGACCAGTTGAGGGTTTTTTTATTATATTGTGGGGACCACTCCACTACGCAGTACAGATACTTTTTTGGTGGAATTCAGACCAGTTGAGGGTGATATATTGTGGCCCGGTACCAAATTGTGTACCGGGACCACTGCACTATGCAGTCCAGAAAGCTACCTCGGTGAAACGTTTTGGACTAAAAACAATATTGTGAGGTGTGAGGTGTTCAGAATAGACTGGGAATTAGTGGAAATGATTGTTAATGAATGTTATTGAGGTTAATAATAGTGTAGGAGTGAAAATAAACACTTGATTTTAACACTTTTTATGTTTTTTTCAAAATAAATCCGAATCCAAAACCTTAAATCCGAACTAAAACCTTCCGTCAGGTGTTTTGCGAAACAAATCCGAACCCAAAACCTCAAGCAAATCCGAATCCAAAACACAAAACACGAGACACCAAAAGTGGCCGGTGCACATCCCTAGGTAGAAGTTATAGCTATTTTTATCTGTATTTAATTAAAGTTTAATGGTTGTCAAGAGAACAGATTATCTTTATTCTTAAAGTGAACCTAATTACAGGATGGGAATATGATCAAGTTTATGGGCCTGATCCATTAAAGGACGTCAATGGCAATTTTGCGCGTATAATATGAACAATTACTCTGCTCACGCACAAAACCGGACAATAAGCCAACAGAATGCAGCAACGTTCAGATCTTCTTCAAGCGCAAAGGTCACTTACTATAGCCTTCAATTTCAGGGAGGAAACAGAGCGAGTAAGGGGCGTATGTATGCAGTCAATGTATATTAAGGAAGTGTCAGGCTCAAGTGCACGCAGCAGTATCCTATTCAAGCTTTGAACATCTTTCAGGTACTTGGTTTTTACTTGTTTCCCTTGCTCCAGCAACATGTCTAGTCTAAGTGGCAATTACTAGTGATGACATCTGTGTATGCATGCTATGACATGTGTTTGCAATCAGGGGCAACAATAAATATGTATTTTATGTACAACAGACATTCATAGCATCCTAATAAATGTATTTCATAAGAAAAAGAAGAAAAAATACAGTTTTTTAAATGTATTAATGTTTTATTATTATTCCTATATTATTAACAGGTGACATTAATTCCATAGGGTTTTTTTCCCCCGTGCAATCTTTTGTGAGTTCATATTCCATATAGGTATTGGATGTATTCTGCAGTGTCTTGTCTACTAGAGCAGAGCAGACCTACACCCGAATTCATGCGTACGTGTACCCGATTTACAACAAACGCACACTGCACTCAGCATGTGTCCCTTAATGACTCACGCCCTCTATGTCTACCCATTTACATTAAGGGACATAATAATAGCAGGTTCTAAGGCCAGTATCCAGTATGTTTAAGAAAGAACTTTACTTAAACTTTATTTTGCTGTAAATGTTCAGTATACAGACCACATTTAGAATTGGGCAGAAGTAAATTTGTAGGGCGTAGGGCATAGCAATTCATATTTCCATGCTGCAGCTGTGCGTCAAGATATGTCCATATTTGGATTTCATTGTATCTTAGACTTGCGTCCCTTACACCTGAAAAGATGGACAGAGGGAGAGGGGTCAGATTATCTAATAGGCTGACTAGGCTGCAGCCTAAGGCGCAAGGATATTGACGAATGCAAAACTGTGAAAGATAAAGGTATACATTTAAATAAAAATATATATAAGACAATAGGGCAGATAGGTTTTAATGTGTATATATTCCATCATGCAGGCACTTGGGGATAAGTGATTAGGAGAGACAAGGACGGCGGCAGGCACAACAGCCGCCCTCCACCCTGAGTAGTGCTCATGCACACCTCAGCTCTACTCTATAATTTCTGACTTCATTCAAATGAGTGACAAAGATTCCCATGACCCATATCAAAAGCGGAGCAGAGTTTCGAAAACATGCAGATTTTAACAATGGGGGTGTCTGAAAGAAGCTGGAATTTAATTTAAGGTCAATTTAATTTTTACCTTTAGCCTGACGTAGAAGGCGAAGGAGGTGCTATGAACGTATTAGCCTAAGGTGGGCTATACCTTTATTCAGGGCTTGGGTGGGTAATTGTAAGTTATGTGAAGTAAAGGAGTGTACACATAAGTGTAGTATAATCCCTCGAGATGCCACCTAATGAGATTTGAATAAATCTTCAGATATGCTTCTCAGGAGTTGTCTGTTTTTGAAATACTGGAGGCTGGTGCTGCTGCTGGGGAAGACAACACCAGCAGCACTAACTAGCTTCTAATTTGCAGTTTGACATCTCTAGCTGATAAAACTTCATTCATTATTGTTGCACCTATATTATTGCAGCCATATTCTAATTTCTTATAGCTCATTTCCATTTGGACTACTGCAGGACAGAAGTTTACCAATGGATTTATAAAGTGGTCAACAACAAATGTGGATGTTTTTCCATTACATTTTATTGAATTTTGCATTTCTTTATAAAACTGTCAAGATGCTATTCTCTCTTGAGTATATGTCACATCTTTATATTATATAACAGTGTCAAGCCGTATCTTTGCCCTAAATATGGGTACAAGTATTTGCAATTGTACACCTGAAGTACACCCAATGTAGAAATACTGCAAGTTTGGTTTGTCGTAAGATACGTGCAACTCCAAATGTACATGTAAAAATGCAATTTTTTTTTACCAAATGTTTGCACATATGCTTGGGATGCAAAATGTGTCAAAATCTAAGTCAGACCCATAAGGTATAGTTCAGCCTGTGTGTAAAAGCTCATTTACTTATATTTAACAACAGTGATTAGCATTGCTGCTTCACAGCGTTGGTGTCATCAGGGGCAAACGCAGGATTTGCTCAGGGGGGTTTCCACACCACGCCGCCAGTGGGCGTGACAAGCATGCATGGGGGCATAGCTATAATTTTAGACAGTACTTGGCTGCTCTTCAACTCCTCCTATCCTCATAATATACATGGGAAATGCTGCGTGGACTACTGTTAGGTGCACACAGCTCTCCCTTTTCAAGCAGAGCCATGTGAAGCGGGAGCCGGTTCCAGCTACCCCAATTATACAGTGCCCCAGGCTTGGAGGGGAGTTTCCAGGCACTAGGAAAACCCCCCTCGGTTTGCCTTTGGTCATGAATTCAATTCCGACCTGTGTGAAGTGTGTGTGTTCTCCTCATATTTGCAGCTAGTGTGTATGTTCTCCCCATGTTTGTGGCTTTCCTCCGGGTGCTCCTGTTTCCTCCCACAGTCCACAAACATACTGGTAGGGAAATTGGCTGCTGGCAAAAAATGACGCTAGTGCCTATGCACGTGTGCCTCATTTGGTAGGGAAACTATAAACTCCCGCTGGGCAGAAGTAAATTATTATTTTTTCTCTATACCACCCCGCATAATATGGTGGTGCATTATAATAAATGATGATAGCAATAACATTAGTAGAAATTGCTATGCCCTATAGTCAGTCAAGATAAATTTGAATATAATCGACAAACCACCCAAAAAGTGTCCACAAAGGGAAAATTGCTCACGGAAATTGTGATGTAGATAATTGAACTCACTAAGCAATAGACCTCACCGGGACTGAAGAACGCTTATGTTTTATATATTTTCTAGCACAAAGAGAGTCACTAAGTATATCTTGTCGAATCACTGTTTTATTATAATGTCTCTTTAAACCCCTATGCTTTCCGGAATAGACACTGGGAACTTATCTTCCTTTAAAACCTAAAGAAATAATTGACAATGTACATTAATTATTTTTTTTTTTTAATTCTACACCTAAAGAACAATAAATGAATTCCATCGCAATTAATGGGTATAGCTGGTAAAGGAAAAAGATGAAACCATCCTGCCAAACAGTTTAGAATTCGCTATGGATATTCCATACATCACTAAGCTCATCCATCAATCATATTTATATTTAGCTCTTAACTGCTCCGTGATACACATCAGCTATATGTTACACATGTGGGACCTGGATATTGATTTTGCCTGACACGGAGCTGTACACACAGTACTTTCTTTTTGCAAAGTGAACATGTCAGCAAGTGCCATGTTTTATTTTCTGTCATTCCATTAGAGAATGTCCCTATGTTTCTGAGTGATCACCTAAGTGATCTGCAATAGCTGAATATTAAAGCTTGGGCACTTAGGTCCCATATTGTTACAGGGAATACAAAAGAGGCAGAAATTATTTAATGGGATTAGTTGTGCAAAGCCTAATACTGATGCTGAACCTGGTCTATGATTTTACTGGTGACTGGATGCTGTTGACATGAGAAGAGATCATTTTTTTGTCTTGCTCTTGACACGGATCAGATAATCTTTTGGTATGATTTTTCAGCCCCTGCTTGTCTGTGGGTCACTAGTTTTGATGTGGACGAGGATAGCCAATCAGATTATCAGAATGTTCTAAGCAGCTTCTTTGAAGTGGATGGAGCTAGCCAATCAGATTATCAAAATGTTTACAACAACACAATATATTATATGAGATGAGTGTGCTGATCACACTGGATATCAATGACCTGTAGACCCATGTAATTATTTTAGTGGGGACACGACAACTAGGTTGATATCGGTGCCCACACATCCTCTAGGTACCGCAGGACAGCATGAATAGAATTGAAACACAAAATGGAAAAGAAAAGGTCTGATGCAAAAGAAAAAGAGGGGTAGAAATGGTGGGAAAAATATAAGAAGCACAATGGTGGGATGAGATAAAGTAGAACCTAATACTATACATACCATTCTTGCCAACTTTCCCGCAATGTCCGGGAGACTACCGAATTGTGGGTGGGTCTCCCGGATTCCCGGGAGAATAGGGCATCCTCCTGCATCTGCCCACTTCCTAGTAAAGTGGGCAGGATTAGAGCCGCCATGACATGATTCTCAGGGAATTGCGTACTTTTGGCTCCGCCTCCTACTGTAAAATGAAACGTAAACATCATTACATCATGGGGCATTGCCAAAAAGATGTTATTCACCAAGCCCCGCCTTCTCTGTCCATATCCCCCACCTCCTTTCCAAAAACTTCTGAAGAGAACCATCAAAAAGTTGGCAAGTATGATATATACCTTTCTCCGCTCACTCTAATGTATCCCTCCAGCTCCTAACATTTAGATTGTTGTGCCCCTTGCAACTCATCATCAACATCGGCACTGCATATCTTCAAAGCAATACTGTACAAGACTTTGATCCAATAGTGTCCTGAAGTAGCCCTATGTAGCATCATTTCCCCCAAGAGCCAGCATACGATGGCTCCTGTACCCAGTAACAGGCATCAATGCTCCCATTTTGTTGGACTAAGAAGGTCCATGGGCACCACTATGGTCTGGTAGTGGTAGATGAACATTCTTCACCATAGTGTATATTATAAAAGATGTTACACAGTTGACTAATTTCAGGCAGCAGGTGAATTTCAGTGTGCACATTCAGCTAACTGCATATTCTAAATAAACAATAATATTACTGTAATTTGTATTCAAATATTCCTCTAAGAATGGGTTCAGAAGTCTTTTTTGCCCCCACCCCAATTACTATTGGGCCACAGTAGAATATTCTGTTTTCCTTTGTTGAGTTTGTTTTATTGTAAATCTGTTCTATTTATTCAGAAACCTTATACAGAAACCTTGAACATATCCATTCCCCGTCTGTGACACTGGAATATTTCCTGACAATGTTGTGCTCCGAATACTTTATAACGAAAAAATCATTTGACATGATCAAACACTGCAATATAAATGGAGAAACAGATAAATAAAATAGATTCAGCTCGCATATAAGGGACTCAATACTTTTGAATTGTTTAAACAATATTGATTAGATAGGTGGACACATTCAAGAGGATTTGTCTAATTAAGAGTTTCAGTGTTGTAATTATCTGCAGCCAAGAGCAGGTTAAATGAAAAAGGCAACAGAACCAAATCCTTTTCAGAAAAGACAGATGGATGTTCTGCAGCCTGTACGCTGGATCTCAAACACCAGACAAGCAGCATATGTCTATATATCTACAGGAATCAGGTATGAGTGACACAGAGACAGCACTCAAGTGCCACAGTGATATTGTCTTGTCAGAGGACTTGGACAGTATCTGTAAGCGGCCTGTCAGACCAGATCTAGCCGACCATTGCAAGACATTACTTTACCTTCAACATCTTGCAAGTCGTCAATGTCAGGATAAGAAAGAGAACATTAGAGTTGTATCATACACAGCACCACTTCAAATGTGATTACAGTTACTCTCCATCAATCACATTAAGAGAATTTTTCAAGCGAGTTTGATGGGCCTATTTGTCCTACAAAAAACAGGGGCAGCATATGCCTACCCACTGAGCTGAATTATTAAAATCATCACAATGTTCAGAATATATTCACGAAAAAACCCACAATGGCGTAGTTGCCAACATTTTAAAATAATTCTAGAGACACATTGCTGCCAAGCTGGTGTATCCACACCGGTTACACTCAATACTCCTTTAGCAGAGTTTTGAGCACTACAATACTCATCATGTCTTGTGATAATACTGTACTGTCATTAAGGAGATGCAAAGCATAAAAAAGAGTAACTTTGCACCTGGGCAAAACCATGTTGCATTGGAGGGGGAGGTAAATTTAAAATGTGGGAACAGATTTATTGTTGGGGTGGGGCATGTCCTAAATCAACTTTAAATATCAGTGCAAAAATAAAGCTATCAAGTATTTGTGTGCTAGATAAAAAATATCCAGTATTTAACTTATGTGCAAAATAATAAACTAATTTGCACCCCTTGGATTGTTACATGGTTTGTCCCAGAGAACATTTACTCCTTTTTTGACTTGCTTTCCTTAATGGCTCAGGCCCTTCGTGTTTTTTTTAAAGACTTTATTTATTAAAGTTCGTCACAAGATGTAATTACAATCAACAAGGATGAAAGATATCATCATTTTTTTTAACATTTGCTTTGATACTAAATATGTATATATTATTGGGTATGATTTACATAAAATCTCGTTATAATACATATTATTATTACTATTATTATAAATTAATAATTACTTACTATTGTTATTTACAAATGTACATTACATATTATTATTATTATTAATACGTTCTCCTGCTTAGTACATATTAACTAATGAAAACTAAAAAGTAAGAATATATGGGAAGAGTTACACCTAACATGTAGAAGGAGAGAAACTATATTGTGTATTATGTATTGTGTATTGTCATACTGAAAGATAGGGAATTTTTCAGGGACCAATCTTTAAAACCTTGGGCTGTTCCTGGATATTTGGGACAGTTGGAAGCAATAAAATGTTATACAGGAGTATATTTTATAAATTAAATATAATCTTTACAATAGCAATGTTTTGATTGCAGCAAATGTACTATTAAATGATGTGTCCAAACCAGCATATATAAATAAAAGACATATACATAATAGATTTGTAATTGATGTTATTTGAGTTGACGGGATGGATGCCAACGAGAGATGGGGGATACAAGAGATACAGGAAGGGGAGAGGCACATGAGATAGACACCAGGATTTGGGAGCAACTAGACAAATATAGTGGGGAGTACAATAGGTACATACATGGTGGAACAAGCTACTTGAAATCATGAAACAGCTGGAAAAATCCAAGCAGAGCAAATATGATAGGGAAAATTACGTGAGGAAAACTTAGGGCCAAATAATGGTGCAAGATACAGGAGGAAATTTACACCTAAAGATATGTGTGTGTTACATGAAAAAACAGTCAGTATTTAACTTATGTGCAAAACAGAACACTCATTTGCACCCCTTGCATTGTAACATGGTTTTGACCAGGAGACTGAAATAAGGATCCTCTTCATTTAAGATCCATAATGAATCAGGCCCCTAGTCCTAACTAGCTCAAGTTGTGGTGCCCTTATATTTACTCTGCACTAGCCTGCAAAACTAGGCGCACCAGTGCACCTATTCCGTACTTAGCAAGGAATATCCTCACTCTGCCCAACTTCTTCCATTGGCTGCTGCAAACTTCTGCATCTTCACAAACACTACCAACTTGCCATGTAAACCAATGCACTTTTGTGGGAATCTATGTGTCCCAGGATAAATTGTGAAACATGGCATCACCGCAGAGGATTTTGCACTGCATATAGCGCTTCATAAATCAGGACTTCTAAGTTGATTAGATAAGCCGAGATACGGTAGTTCAAATATTCTAGCCTAAAATCATAGCATAACACATAAAAAAATTGGCAAATGCACTCAATGAACAAAAATATGCTTTCCCAGATTTAGATAGTATGGTATTTCATTTAAAAGCAAATTGCTTTTTGATAAAAGGGTCCTTTAAATCTACCCAGCTGCATCATAATTACTGTCATTCCTTTGCTAACAGGAAATGAACCAAAGCAACAATTTACTCATGAGAGTCTATGACTGAGGCACTTTTCATCTTGATGCCATTGATACGATTATTCTGATTAAACGCAGCCATAAAGAATAGTGCCATGTGATGTAAGTTTGAATACGTTCCACTTTATTCCATAATTAAAACCTAATTTTTGCATGCATCCTCGTTTTCAGCTTTCGGTTTAATGAGGATTCATGTAAACTCCTGCCAGAATATTTTTTTTTTTGTTGTTGTTGCTAAACAGCACATTTGGGAATTAACCCAGATTGTATTATCAACATAATATATCATTAAAATAATGACAGTAAATGATAGTGTGCTCAGCTAAAAACACATTGAAGTGGAAAAATAATTAGTGTTTCTATCAAACATTTCTCTGTCAGTTCATAAACCATAAGCAGGAATATACTTCAGAGACAGAGTGATATGAAACTGTGCTTAGCGGTATGTGATGCAACACAGGATCAGCAAAAATTCTCCGAGTGTGGGGTTATCATATAACCAGGACTAAGACTGTCAAATATTAAATGTTTAAAAAAAATTGCTTTTCTCTTTACTTAATTAAAGTCTTTCTAATTAAGCCACAGTCAGAATAATTAAAAAGAGTAAAAAAAAAAGAAATTCAGAAAAGACATGAATGTGGAATAATTGGATAGTCTGTGTTATACTAAAGTTAATGTTCACATGCTGACTTTTCCTTAGTACTGGCATGTTGTGCAGATATTATTGTATGTCATTAAAGGAAGATTTTCACCCAAAAGTTAAGATTGGAAGTAGATCATCAACTATACTAAACAATCATCAACTAAATAAATTTGGAATGTGATTGGATCAAAGGATTATGATTTGGAAAAAGTATTGCAACAGTTAGACTGGTTATTCGCTTGCTTTAGAAAAAACACAGTTACGCCACATGTCAAACATGATTACGAGTCAGCGCGGCCGCCAATCCTGGCCATAAGCACAAGCGGGTACAGGATATTTGGAATTCATAGATTGTATCGCCATTTATATGTTTTATTAATGTTAAAATGCTAGTAGTGTCAGTTGGGATATATATTTGTTGTTTTAAAAAAAGAAAGGTTTTAACCTGTAATATAAAAGATACATATCCAATACAAATTGAGTAAATATCCTACATGTTAAGAAAAAAATGAAATGAAGCCAAAAATTTATGTAAATACATAAGATTTTATATGAAGGTTGGATCATTCGTGTTCTTAAAGTCTGTTAGATTCTTAAATGCTGATTGTCAAAAAACAATGGAAGCAAATGAACCTGAACACACACACTTATATTCTGACAAGTCTTTGCTATGATTGGCAACAATTCAATGTTGACTGCAGCATTCATGCGCATTAATACTCTGTAAAATACAATGGACAACTATCGGAGCGCTCATTAGGTACATAGAACACTTTTTGGCCCGGGAAGCTTTGAGAGCTTGCTTTGCTCTGTTAAAAGCAAGGACAAAGTACAATGCTCTGTCTGCACTTTGAACAAACCTTGCTTTTTTTAATGTATGTGTGCATAATGAGCTTTTAATGGTTTTGTTTAACACACAGTAATCAGGGAACTCCACTGAAATGCTGTCAAGTCGAGATGTCTGAAGATGCCAATCCTCTTTCTGGTTTTCATCCAGCAGCATTCAAAACAGTGTTAATTCCCTGTAATGAACTGCAAATCTTAATTAAGCAAATGTTGGAAAATGAAGATAAGCTTATTTTTTTTTTTAGAAGTCTGCCAGCTAAAACATCTATGGCAGGAGTTATCTTATGGGACAGAGATGTGCGAAAGGTCATTAACTGGGGGAATGGCTTAAAATTGAAGGGGAAATTGCCTGCCTTAGATATTTAGAAATAATAAACAGATCATGTATAATGGATTGGTCACATATATGAAAAAATATGCTAATTTGTTTACATGTTTTAAACTATAATTTCTAGAGAGTGGCAGGATTCAAGTTCTTGTACAAAGCTACTTGTGGGAAAGGAGATAGATTAGAGTACACTTAAGAACGATGAATACTTAAGAAGTAATGGATCAAACTAAATCTAATATTACAGTTATTGGGGTTTTTCAAATATGAAATGCTTTTCATATTATATTAATACGTCAAAGGGTTGTTATATAGTCCATTATTGAGAAGATCTAATAAGTAGCACCTTAATATTATAGAAGATGGTGCTGTGCAAATAATATATTGTGAAATTTATATTTATAGATATTTGGGAGGGTCAGATTCCAAATATTCCTTTTATTACAAAGGACCAGTGGATCATTACAAGGGTATTATATATTCATATAGGAAACATAATACATCAAAGCACTACCTTTTAGAATACGCGTTTTTGGAGACATCCCTACACATTTGTAGACAGTGGAACAAGTCAACTGATATGCATCATCAATAGATACCATCACTATCAAGAAGCATGGAAATTACATAACTTCCTAAGGAAGTCATGTTCCACAATGATGTTTCCTATGTATGATAGGAATTGTAACTTATTTATTGGACTTATTAACTTATTATTATATCTCTGTTATGTTTCATAGAAAAAATATCACAGTTATAGAATTTTTTTGAACAAAGGGCGATAAAAACAGTCATAAAATGGATTAGAATCCCAGCACACCTCTTTCAGTGAGGTAACAAGAAAGGGGATTGAAGTGAAAAAATATGCCATCATGATGTTAAAATAATGGATCAGTCTGCACCAAAGAACTTCCCATACTTATCAGCCTTCCCCTGGCCAGCAGATTGTATAAAAACTGCTTGAGTGTGAATTTTCAGTTTATGTTTTTTCCTGTTGTTTTTAAGAAAACTGTTTTGCATTGCATTATCCACCCACTGATTGATTTTTTCAACAAAGACAGCAGTATTTAGGGGTGATAGAGCGGGATCCTTTTCTATCTTCTGGGCGAGCAACTTCGGATCACATGACTACCACCCATCCCAATAGCTGATGCATTTTATCTTCTGGTCCTCCTCGAGAATGGTCATGTCAGTGATTTCATAGAATATAATATCCTATGTAAAACATAGTCATAAGATAAGGTCATGAGTCTGGATCCTGCAGTTTATAGATTTTGGAAAAAAAATTGATATCCCCCCTTATTACAATTTATTATTTTTATATCAAATATTTTACCACTTTTTAATTGCAAAGCCTTTAAAAATACATATGCACATACCAGTTTGTATGTACGGAATATCCTCCTTCTGAACAGGACTAACACTAAGATAAAATGCATTGAGGAATAAATGAGACTATTTTTTTCCTCACCTGCTCCTGAGATCTGTCTTGTGGTTGGTGCTCTCCTTCCATTGCAATCCTATGATGGAATGGAGACTCTGGACCTGTGATCAGGACTTATTCAGCTGCTAAATATAGGTGCTTTTACCTGGGTTACCTGTACTGCAGATAAGCATTTTTTTCCTTTATGTTTCTGATTGTATAAATTTTGTATTACCTAGATATTAAAATGTTTGTTTGTGTTTTTTGTTTTTTTAAAAAAATACTACACCATTTGTTTGTCTATCCATTTTGGAGGTATACAGTTTGTAGCTGAAGTGGCACAGAAATAGCAATAGGATTGTCTGAGATAAGCCTTTTATTCATTTATATCTGTAATGTAGGTATTTTGGTTCACCAGGATGACTACCATGAACTCCTAATCCAAAGAGAGGGCTATATATACAGTCAAAAAAGTTGGCACTCAAGGATTTTCTTCAAGCGGTATAGCCAACAAGCAGGGACATTATGTTATGATGTTGTAACTGAAATGTCAGAATTTCACAAAAAACATGGTATATATAATCAAGATTTCTTAATATAGGGCCAGCATATTCCATAGTGCTTTAACATTTGTAACAAACATAGTAACAAAACAATACTGGGTACTACATTCAGACAGACAGGGAGATCAGAAAGCCCAGTTCACAAGCTTATAATCTATTGGACAATGGGCGTTTGACATGTGGAAGTCAAATAATTGGATGAAGTCATTAGCATATATCAATTGTACTAGTTATCCGTGCGATTGCGATTAGTACGCTACATCATAACAGTGTTAATAACGCAATCACATGGGTAAACAACACATACACACTTACATTTACACTTACATTTGTAAATAGTACACATTTATTAAAGTTCCAATTCACAGCAGTTTATTAGTAAAACTTAAAAGTTATTCATACAAAGATAAATTTACATTACAGGTATTTTTGGTTCAAGTCCTGAGAAATATATAGTGTTTGGTCTTATATTATTCCTCATTTCACCATTAGAAACACGGTGACAACAGAGTAGTGATTGTACTTAGAGATCGCTAGTTATGAATAAAATAAGATTGATACTCTATAATACTGTAGGCAGCACATAGTTATAGATTGGTTTAGACTGGATGAGGCCGGTTCCCTCAAACACAACATGTGCTCAGCTGTTGGAGTAAGCTGCCCCCACCTTTGGAGAGGAATCCTTTGAACTGACCTATGATCTGCATTGCACTGGACTAACCTGACCCCTGAACCAATGAAGAAAGACCTAACTTTATCTCTGCGTACATTGTGACATCATCACTGTTTTTTGTTAACTCAAACTGTATATAAGCAAGTTCCTGGGCCAATATTAAATCTGTCGTCCTAATTGCAGACTACAAGACTGAATCTGGATCTGGGCCCAGGGGGGTGCTTGTGTTTGGATATACTTTCCTGTATATTTTTATACCTTTTATGCATCATCATGGTTTGCTGTTATCCTGCTATCTTTTGCTATTAAATCTCTTTGTGCTTTGGAACCACATTAATCGCATTGGACAATATTTATTTGTAGCAACAAGATGAACATTACAGATATATGAAGTTAAGTGCTACATATTTGTAAGTCCAGGCTATGAGCTATTGTCTTCAAGATAGATACAGACATGAACAGCTATTCCTTTTTCTCAGCTTCACTTTCAAACTTTCAATCTTCAACTTATGCCAATTCATGACCTAATGCGTTTTATCATTAGGGACATTGTCAGGTTTTGAAAAAAGCATGTTTAGATAGGACAACCAATGGCGGCATCTGATGCCCCCCATTTAGTTTGTATCATTCAATATTTCTTCATGTGTCTCCAATGAAGAAATATCAAGACCTATGAAATGCGTAGAGATAGAGATAATGCGTAGAGCTTTCAGTTCCGTGACTGTATCTGCTTTTCTTTTCTGGCATCTGATGTCAGATTTGACATCAGGTGCCAGAAAAGGAACCACCTCTTGGACTTAGTGAATGGATCTTAAATTAACTCAGCCTAGTCCTTGCATCGCAATAACTCCACCGCCAGTAATATCATTCATCCTCTTCGAGCTAAAAGTTACTGTACATGCATCAATTTATGACTTAAAAGTATTATTTTTTAAATATTTGTTTTTAAGTGGTACACTATCAGTGTCATGTGAACTTCTATTATCTTTAAGTTAATCTCTCATTTTGAACTGATTTTATATAACTTTCGAGTACCAAGTCACTAAATTCCTAATTGAATTCAATACATACCTTTTAGATATTGTATGTATTTTTATATTTTTTTATATCCCAAATCATACTACATACTTCTTGCATTGTCATTTTTTATTTTTTATATTATATATATATATAGTACATAAGAAGAAAATATAAAGAATAATAATAATACATCTATTGCTCTCTACATACATTAATACAGATGCAAACCATGTAAATAAAGCTGTAAATACATATGTAACTCTAAAATCAGACAAGTGAAGGATAGAGCATCATTTGTAATATAATGGCATATATTACACTTGAATTATTCATTAAATCAGTAATACAAATGTAGAATTAGTTTTGCAGAGGGCATTTTAATAATGTAATATATTGTAATCTTGAAATAAGGAAAAGGTAATCAAGGATGGATAATTTATTCTGTATGGTTTTAGAGAGAAAATATATGGCCACTGTGCAAGTAGTTTTTCTTTTCTCATAATTGGATAATAAAGACATGGGCATTTAAACAGGATGGGCATTTAAACTTATGGGGTGGTAGTGTAGAAAGAACGGGTATTTACATATTTAGAGTGGCTAGAATGGACTTTAAGTATATGTGGGAGAGAAAGGTAGTCGGGAATTGAACTCATGACCCCAGTGCTGTGAGGCAGAAGTGCTAACCACTGAGCCACCGTGCTGCCCCAAGAGTGCTACTCAAAGGATTAAAGCCAACTATAACATACCACTTCCAAAATGGACACCCTTCCCTAGGAGCCAACTAAATGCATTTAGGCCACCTTTATCTTTCTGTGTGTAGTTTGTATGTTCTCCCCGTGTTTGCGTGGGTTTCCTCCGGGTGCTCCGGTTTCCTCCCACACTCCAAAAACATACTAGTAGGTTAATTGGCTGCTATCAAAATTGACCCAAGTGTCTCTCTCTGTCTCTGTCTGTGTGTGTGTGTTAGGAAATTTAGACTGTAAGTCCAATGGGGCAGGGACTGATGTGAGTGAGTTCTCTGTACAGCGCTGCTGAATCAGTGGCGCTATATAAATAAATGATTATGATGATGATGATGATTGTAGGGGTTACAATGATGACTGTCCCATTCTTAGGAGGCCCTAATCGATATGCTGGCAGGCACCTCCGTGCAGTGAGTTCTTATCTTCTGGCTTCAACTAAGACGTGATCATAGTGGCAGAAGAAATGATGTAGGACTTTTAAGACCCAGATATTTTCTATCACTGTATCCCTCATTTTACAACGTGTTTACCATGTTCTTATACAAGTCTATGGTATCTCCGTGAGGATCCCCGTGTTTTTTTGGATAGGTTGTAGTAGTGTTTTTTTGCATAACTCCTACCTTGTATGACCTTTCAGGGTGATCCACACAGCTGTAGCTCAGTCTCTCCCACCTCAGGATTTTTTTTGTCAAAGTTAACAAACAGATGTCTCTGTTCATGCAGGTTTGATAACATTACAATAAAAATACAGATGCGACAGGTGAAAAGATGCACAGTTACCGTTGCTGTCAGTGTTCCGCATTAATATTCTATTACCTTGGCACCTCTCACGACATGACAGCAAAATATATTTTTCTTTATGGCTAACCTTGGTAGTATATATCATATTTGCTGCAATGCACCCATTATCAGGCTTATTTGGTGCTCATCAGGTCACTTGTCCCCAGAGCCGTCACCCTGGTCTCTCTCTTTACTTGATTTCTCTTAATTGGATACTGCAGAATAACTGATCCTTTTTCCATGCCTTATTATTTTGACTCACTCTTAACTCGTGCTCAACCATAACTATAGAATTGGTAATCACAGTATCTGACTTATTCTTAGCTCATGCTCAGCCATAACTATAGAATTGGTAATCACAGTATCTGACTTATTCTTAGCTCATGCTCAACCATAACTATAGAATTGGTAATCACAGTATCTGACTTATTCTTAGCTCATGCTCAACCATAACTATAGAATTGGTAATCACAGTATCTGACTTATTCTTAGCTCATGCTCAACCATAACTATAGAATTGGTAATCACAGTATCTGACTTATTCTTAGCTCATGCTCAGCCATAACTATAGAATTGGTAATCACAGTATCTGACTTATTCTTAGCTCATGCTCAACCACAACTATAGAATTGGTAATCCCAGTATCTGACTTATTCTTAGCTCATGCTCAACCATAACTATAGAATTGGTAATCACAGTATCTGACTTATTCTTAGCTCATGCTCAACCATAACTATAGAATTGGTAATCACAGTATCTGACTTATTCTTAGCTCATGCCCAACCATAACTATAGAATTGGTAATCACAGTATCTGATTTATTCTTAGCTCATGCTCAACCATAACTATATAATTGGTAATTACAGTCTCTGACTCACTCATTTACTTTTTTTACTTTTGCTCTTCCAACATTGATCTTCACTCACTCTGATGCCCCTGGGGAGTTATATTTTTTTCTTATTGCTATTATTATTATTATTCTTTTATTTATAAGATGCCACAAAGCTTCTGCAGCACCCTACATAGAGGGTTGGAATATACAACAGAATAACATAAGTACATACAGATAACAATGGGTACAGACATAGCAGAAAGTGGAGATATTGCCTATAGCAACCAATCAGATTCTAGCTATCATTTATTTAGCACATTCTATAAATGAAAGCTAGAATCTGATTGGTTGTTATAGGCAACAGATCCACTTTTTCAAACCCCCAGTTTAGTAAATATACCCCAACATGTTCTCTGCAATGGGATCAGTGCCTATGTACCAACAAACTAAATAACTTTTACAGCTCTGGGTAATTGTTCCCAACAGTGAATATTTCTAGTGGTTCTCTAGGGGCATTTTCTTAGCATGTGAGCTCAGTCATTCACTTAGAATGAAAGACAAAGCTGATCACAGCTTAATGAGTCTGAGTGATCATCTTCACACCATTTGCATAATTTCTTTCCTGGCAGAAAAGGGTGACTACTATGTTGACAAATCCCCAATCCACAGAGCATGTGTGGCTGTCGAGTGGTTTGATGAGCATGACATAGATGCTATCCAGACTCATATGTTATGGCCTTTTCAATAACCAGATATGAGTCCAATCAAGCATTCAGGGGATTTTCTGCATTGATGCCTGATGCCTGATATACCATTGTCCATTGATAGATGGCTATGTAGGGACCTTCTTGGGGCAGAATGGTGCTACATCCTCTTGCAAAATTTCATTTGTAGGCTCAATGCCATGGCACATACAAGTGGTATGTCCAAGCCCTATTAAATCACCATATATTGGTGTTTCACACTTTTGTGTCCACTACCTATATATGTGTGTGTGTGTGTGTGTGTGTATGTGTGTGTTGTTTGTTGTTTTAACTAGTATATATTTAGGCCATAATTTTCATCTCATTCCATGCTGTAATCAGAATATTGTTCTCCCTGTACAATTTTACTAAACTGTGAACTTCTGTTACATAAAAGAAACTGAATGCATAATGTAATCATAAAACCTAATTTTTGCTATGTGATTTCCACCTACCTACTACTTGTATCCGTCCATTTAAACCTCGCCTGCAAAATAATAATATGTACTGCAAACCCAAGTCTGAAGACAACAAAAAAAATAACAGAAACAAAGATAAAGGAGACTCATAGAGGTTAAAATGCATTTCACTGGATTAAAAATAGATCAAAACTCTGAAATAATTGAAGAGGTGACACACAGCAGAGTACAACAAATATATTAGTCATAGTGTAACAATCTCATTTTCATGTAGCTCCCAGCTTTACTTTCTGTCCACTTCCCTCACCTCTGTTAGAAACACACATTGGAAGGTCAAAGTGTACACATTCAAAGATTAGACATAAGTATTAGACAAATTACATTGCTCCTCTGTAATTACGGATTTACAGATTGTACAGTATCATGATATGATATATAATACATACAATTAAGTAACTTCTAAATATATGGAGTTTTAATGAAAGGTCAGCTCTTTTCAAAGTGGCGAAAGCAAATGGTGAATATGTATAATAATGACAATACTGTATTAAAGATGATAATAACTATTTTTGTCATTTTCTAATTGAATATTTTTAGCAAATACCCTTCTGACTGTCAGGGGCATGCTGGCCTGGAGGACAGAGGGGCATCTGGCCTTTGGGCCGATCCCATAGTGGGCTATTTTGGGCTGAGTCACTGGGCCACCTGCATTTTTTTTCCTTTAAAATGTTCCTAATAGGCTGCTGAGTCGTTTCTTGCCCCCCAGGCTAAAATGTATCAGCCCTACCCTGCTGACTGTAAGCAGGGGAGGGCTTAAAAGAAAACAGACTTTCTTATTAGCTATTTGTATTTTTATCTACTATGTCTCTGTTGTGAAAATACACTGTCTCTGATAACAAACCCCATAAGGCCAGTACCTCACTGGTGTTAAAATGTTGCATCTGACTTAAATTTTGAATGCAAGTTCGATGCATGCACATAAAAAATAAAAACCCATTCTATTCTATGTGTCTATGCCCACTTGTGTTCATACTTGTGCATGTTTGCATTGTGGTACGGTTACAACAAGTTTTATTGGAGGTTGTACCCATTTCAGCGCATTCGAAGCTTGTCGCCATACCTGAAAATTCCATTGAATTCTCCAGTCTATCCACACCAATAGCCCATTAATTTCTATGGAGTTATATGCAACACGTAGAAACTTAATATAAATGAATGGGCCATAGAAATGAATAAGTCATTGACATTGAAAAAGCTGCACAGCACTGGTAATTATTTGTTTCCCAAACTTAATAGGGATTTGGTTATTCTCTATTAATGTGAAATCCCTGTAACTCCCTCTCAGTGCCAGTCGATCACAAGTAGCTAACATTGGAAAACCGCTTGTCATTGGCTGAGTAGCTAGGTCCAGGTCAATTTAATTTTCTTTAGTTCACCGTCAGGGCTCCTAGCTCATAATGATATTTTTATTTTTTTATTTTTCTTCTCAGTGGATTACAAGAGTGTTGTCTGGCTTAGAATTGAATTTCCTGTCTAGTAAATGAAGAATATCTAGCTTGGATTTCTTTTTGTATTACAAATTAAGGACATTTCCCATTGCATTACAATTTTTTATCTCTGCATTAAAGGAAGATGTTGCTTGGATTTCCCTTTGGAAAAAGACCTAAGGCGATATAAGTTGCAAACTTGTTTGGCCTAGCTACTATGAAGATTTTCCAAAACCAACTCAAAGGATACATTTATATTTCAGTTTACCACAAAATGTATCTAAAAAATAAGTAATTTAAGGATTCATTTTTGAGAAGTGGCATATGCTGTGCATAATTATTAGGTTAAGCTAAACTTTGACTTGTAAATGGCATTGGCCTGCATTTATAAAGAAAAGTATAAAAGATTAGAATGTGTATCTCCATTTAACATAATTTTAATCTTTACTGTATTTACGTATTTCTCTTAATACTATGGAATGTGAAAATACTACTCAATTATATTCTGCTTGTGCACTTTGCACAGTAATTCATTGCAGACTATTTTTGATACAGTGCTATGTCCCACTTAGACCCTTATAGATTTGAAAATGAGAGATATAATAATGAACTATAATGCATTATTCATAAAAATGAAAGGTATTGTCCAGTCTTGGGCCAATTTGTAATTGGCCCATGTTAGACAATGAGGTGTTATAATATCTAAGTTCCTCTTCAGAAGAGCTCAGTGGTGCACTCTTGATATGATATAAACAGATTGAGATCTCCATCAGAATGTGACTCAGTGTGATCTGTGTCCCAATGTCAGGTAACAGGGGGATGTGATAAGACAATCCTAATTTACTACATGACGGAAGCAGAATATATTAAAGGGGTTGTTCAAAAGTGGGCGACCCCTGTAATATTGTATAAAGCTTCTTGACAACTTATTCTACTGAGAGATTTTGCTCTTCTAAATAAAGAATCAGAATAAATCCTGCTTACTACTTTGATAGCTATAGCTAGCTTTAAATGTATATGCTAAATGTTAGAGATTCACAAAATATTCCCCTAATTCTGAATTTGGACATACTGTAGAATTGTGTGTGTTTCTTTGACATTTGACCATTAGTGTTCAACTTAGATTTCACCTTGTTTTATTCTCCTCTATTGGTTGTTTTCACTGTCATGACATATAAAATGCAAAAAACACTGTTACAGGCTCTTTTATATTAATTGCTGTGGGAAGGAAGGAAACTTAGAAATAGAAAAAGAAAGAGAAAAGAATCAAAAGAGGAGGGAGAAAAAGAGAGAAAGGAGTGAAAATGAAGAAGCGGAAAAAGGGGAGAGAGTAAGAACCAAAACCAAGAGAAAAAGCAATAGAGAAAAGGAAAAAGACAAAGAAAAGGAGCAAGGAAAAAGAATAGAGAGGAGAAAACAAGAGAAAAGAGAGAGAAAAGGAGATAGAAAAAGAGAAACAAGAATGAAACAGAGAGAGTGAAAAGCAAAAAAATAAAAGCAAAGGTAGAGAAAAAAGGAACAATGAGAGAAAATAGAGTGCAAAAGTGTGAAAAAGAAAGTGAAAAAAATAGTGAAACAGTGATAGAAGGGATAGAAAAGCAGAGGATGAAAAGGAGTCACTAAAGGACAGAATAAAGAGAGATAATTGGGTGAAAGAGATCAAAACGTGCTGGTGGAGAGCCCTGAATGTTTTTGGCTCACATTTCTTTCTATTTGTGTCAGGGTACTGGACATATCACTCCAATGTTTTATATCATACAAAAAAAGAAATCTACTTAACTGGCCTGTATTAAGTAATTAAGAAGTGTCTGTATTAAGTAATTAAGAACTGTCTGTATAAAGAGGTGTTACAAAAATCCTGTGAATGTAGTTTCATAATCTGAATATTTTGTGGTAATAATTTGCGAGAAGTTCACTCATCTCTAAATATATATTACTGTATTACATGTTATTTACTTATTATTTGAAATACAGTTGCTCCATGTTTTAGGGTTGTTGATAGTTAAAAGCAACAATTTAAATATTTACCACATATGAACATTTTGCTTAGGATAAGAAACATCTCCTATGTTGTGTAAAGATAATTTAACATACTGTAGCTGTTAAGTTATTATATCTATGGTAGAATTGGTTTTGCTAAATGTAGGCTTAGCCAACATTTGTAAAATATGTAATTGGCACCAGAGTCACGAATGACAAGTGACAAGCTGAAACTCCAAAGCACACAAAGAGAGCCCAAATTTCAAATCACTTTCAGCTGTACTTTCTCTAATTTGATTTGCTAATTACATGTAAGGGATGTCTAAACAGAGAAAGTTAAACAGAGAAAATAAGCCAGAATCTCATAAACATGTTTTTATTATAACATTTAAACAAACACTTGTATTAGCTCTCAAATCTGTGGTCCTGATACCAACATTTATGACCTGAGCATGTCTATCATTATAGGAAATTTTAGGAGTTACATAAAAGAAAATTATGGGAGTGCAAATGAGTAACTTCTAACACTACAGGAAAACACCCACTGTAAGGGTGAGCTTCATGCCCTATTGTACAATAATGGTCAACTTCCCTAACCGGTACATGATATTTGCCTATGACCAGGACTGAACACCATTCCACTTATCATCTCTGTATTTTATAATAGTTTTCTCTAGCAAACTTTGTTTTCCATACCTAGCCCTTTGATCAATGGCATATCATTTGTTGATTTAACCAAGCACTATATGTCATTAATATATGCACATGAAGTGAGCGCACATGGATTTTTAGAAGGTGTCATTTATAGACATTTTTGTTGTTTTCCACAACAAAATGAATCTTGCATTGTATTTATACCATTGGGTTATACATTACCAGGGGAGGACTGGCAAACTTTAGCCTGGGGAGTGAGATTTGTCTCAACAGCCTATTAGAAACATTCTAAATGGAAATAAATGCATGTAGAGCATTGACCCAGTCCAAGTAGCCCACTGTGGTGCCAGCTCAAGGAGCATATGCCCCCTGCCCCCCAGCTCATCCACTGTACATTACATTGACTGTTAATATCATGAACCTCTCTCGTGTTACTTGCACTTGTGCCACCTATACAGGGGCAAATCATACTTAGAACAATGGCTCGATCCAGCACCACCCACCAATGACCAGAACCCATCCACATGGAAGCTCTATGGGGTAAGCAGGGTAAGTTTTGCTCCATCTGACAAATTCTCTATTGGATGCTTGTTCTAAGTAAGAAAGGCTCCATCTGAACTTTCCACATTTCTTTAAGTTTATATTCTATTCTACAGAACAATACAGATAAGACAGAATAGAGCTAATTAACATATTATATTGTCCTCTTACGAGCTGCATTAATTACTACATCTTTTCATCAGCTTCACCTTGAAAATAGCAAGAGAATTTCAATAGCTTTTAAAATTGAATGTTGTGTTTTATTTTTACTCTAATTAAAAGCATTTGGTCATATTGCGTATTGTTGTTACATTGATTCATTATCATCTCCATTGTTTCCGTGACTTGTTTTTTTGCTTTAATTTCCAGGTATATAGATCCAGCAAGAAAATAAATTTTTAAAACAATGGAAAATTCTACAGTTCTCAGCCTTTCTTAAGCTGGGTGCATACTACAGAATTTTGCACCAACTTTTTATGCAGATCGATTTTACATCCGATCGATGGTCCGATCGCTCAGTCCATGGACTGCATACACACTAGCCTTGTTTTAAATGATAAAGGGAAGAGCGGCCGTTCCGTTAGCGACTTCTTACAGCTATGTTGTCGTGAGCAATGATTTTAATTTCGTACACACTGAAGTAACATTTGCGGGGCATGTAACCATAATATACCAAAGACATTAGCTTAAAGGGGCAGAGCTTTCATTATAGCTAACACCCAAAGCTGCATAAAAAGAGAAGGCAACACTGTCTCTTCATTCATTCCTATAAAATAGAAATTAATTACCATACATAAAATTTTGCAAAAACATTTAACTTGTAAAGTGCAATGCAATAATTATTCCCTAATAATAAAATCCCTTCATATGTAATGGTAAGCTCCATTCTCTGCGGGCATCATCGCTGATTGGTCCACAGCAGAAGCAAACACCCATGTCTGAGTGTATAAAATGACAGGAGCCTGTCTGGCGCCGAGGAGCGTGAGAAGATGGCGAGTGAGGAGAAGGTGTCAGTGGCATTTGCGATTGTGGAGAAGGTGTCAGTGGCGGTTGCGGGTGAGGAGATGGTGTCAGTGGGGGTTGCAGCTATGGAGTCGGAGACAGAGTCAGAGATGGTGCTGGAAGGGCCAAAAATTATTGAAAAAGTTAAGGTGGGGGATGGAGATGCTCAAGAAGAGCAAAGAGCAAAACCAATGAGCCCAAGAGAGGTGGAGATGATGGTAAAAGTACTGGACCAGTACGACTACGACATTAAAAAAGGTGAGTAGCACGTGTAGTGTACCTGTTCGAAGGACTTTATTTCATTGTAGTTTCACACGAAGCAATGTAAATACCTAATTTGTAACATAGATTTTTTTTTGTCAGAACGAAGAATTAACGGTGAGACGGCCTGTTTAGATACCACTGACACCACTAATGTAACACCTGTTATCAAACAAGAAAAAATTGAAGTTGAATCCCAAGATATGAAAGAAGTTATACACAAAGGTATTTCAGTGAACACGTATAGACAACTAAATGCTTTGGGCACATACCTGTACCGTTATAAATAACCAAAATGGTGCTTGTTTTCCAGTAAATATGGAGCTTAACCCCGCTATTATTGCAATTGCACTACAGGGACCACTATATAAACTGATCTCGAGCAGTGTGCAAGGTGAGCAAATGAGAGTATTTCTGGTGTTGGGTATGAATTACAGATACAGAAGTTTAATGGTAAACAATTTTTATTTCCTTGTTTCATAGGTAAAGAAATCAAAGGGAATAGAAACCCAAGAGACATGAAAATTTTTTTTAAAAACCTTGAGAAAATTTTTGTTGAAATGTGTGTGCTGTTTTGAACTGTTCTGCCACAAACCACTAGCACCTTTAAAGTGTAATATTATTTTTTTCACTTGTCATATTCTGCAATAAAAATGTTTGTACTTTTATTTTATTACAATAAAACTGTTGCATGAACACTGTGTGGTTTATTCTGGGTATTTTACAAATATTAGTTAATAAAGGTTATTATGACTTTATAAGTTTAATAGTTTATAAAGGTATAAGTTTATAAAGGGTAAATATGATTAGGTTCCCAACATAGATGCAAAGGGTAATAACACACGTGCTTTACACAAGTGTAATGGTCTGTAACCAGACAGGTGCTATACACATCTATACAAAACACAAGTCTGATATCGCACCACGTGGGACTGGTTCACGCATCACAAATTTACATACACATGCCCCCCAGGTCGAGGAAGTATCAGAGGATTGTCGTGGATCGGTCGGAAATCTATACACACTACACAACGGAAAGGAGATTGGAACGAAAATAGTACGACCAACCAAATGAGGCAGCAATCGTCCATTTGGGCAGACTTGCGACCATCGTGTCACTACACACACTGGCCCGACTTTCGAACGAGCAGTCGTATGTCGGCTGGTTGAGCCGATTAATGGACATAAACCCTGTAGTGCAGGCCTGTCCAACCTGCGGCCCTCCAGATGTTGTGAAACTACAAGTCCCAGCATGCCCTTCCAGCTATCAACTGGTTGTCTACCAGCAAAGCATGCTGGGGCTTGTAGTTTCACAACACCTGGAGGGCCACAGGTTGGACAGGCCTGCTGTAGTGTGTACCCAGCTTTAGTCATGGGTTAGTTGTTGAACAATGCTATTTGTAATCAGGTATCATTACACAATTAGATCAAGATATCTGTATAAAGTATAAGTTACCAAATTTGTTACAGGCTTAAAAAAACACATATGAAATAGAACACATGTAGTATGCTTATTATTCCACCTTCCAAATGTGTTATCCTGTCTTCTGGTCCCTCCATGTGTGCTGTAGATGAGAATGTAGACAACATTGAACTTTCACCCACTAGACCCTTCCTTTCGCACATATTTCATAACAAAATGCTCACATTGAAATTACCCCAGTGGCACTATTATCACCGATAATTGAAAGAGAATTGTAACATATTAGCCCCTTGTCCATATATGGGGGTGTTTGCCCCAACTCACAAGTACCACCGTAGACTAGTAGACGTATGATATAATGGGAAGAGAAGGCAAACCACATAAGAACTCTATACTGGTAACAACATGGCATCATGACAAATGCAACCAAAACACATCAGCCACTAAAGTAGATTGCTATCAATTTTCAGAAGGAACACTCTAAAATCATATATGATGAATAGATGTAACAGCAAGTCACTAGCAAGATTTAGGTAATATATTAATTAATTGCTAGTAATATACATTAACATTAATAGAGTTATATATGTCTCTTGCATGTTATTTACATCACAAATTTGGAATACAGGGCTATGTGTCTGTTTTTTATTGTCTTCAGCTAAGTTATACATGTGGCTCTATGTGCAGTCATTACTCTGACTATAGTAAAACTGTATTCCTCTGCTGTGATGTTCATAGAATGTATTATTATTAGAGATATGCGCAAACCCCCATGTTTTGGTTTTGGTTCTAAAACCATCTTTGTGTTTTGGTTTTGATTTTGGGTTTGACCAAAAATCCTCATTTGTTTTGGTTTTGGATCTGGATTTCATTAAACAGTTGTGAAAAACAGGTAAAATTATGAGATTTTGAGCAGTTTTTGTTCCTTCATTAGTATTTATAGCATTGGCATTAATTTACAGCCTTTTTCAGTCTATTTTCTAAGCTCTTCACAACTGTCAAAATTTTCAACGATTTTTAGAATACAAAGTGGCAGGTGTGTGGCGTTCCTACCTCTATATATTACTTTGACATTAGCTCAGATTTGCAATAAAAACTCAACTAGATGTCAAGGAATGTTCCTTTTCGTGCTAGCCTTATAATTAATAGTAGTTTTTTTTGTCATGGCTGTCACTGATCCACAACCAATAAACTGAACAAACAACAGACGGGGTTAAATACTGGACCAGGACCTACCATGGCTAAGTGGAAGGAAGATTAAGATGTAAGTAGCTACACATTGTTTGCTAGGTGAGTATGTAATCCCACTGTCTATTGGCTATCACACCTATTTATGCAATGTGAGAACTTCTCTGTTCTGTTGTGTTTATTAATTCTCTTTAAAGGATTACTGCTAGTTTTGGACAATTGCAGCTGGAATTCAAAGAATTTGTTTTGATCTTGATTTGGTGCAGCACGATAATAATTATATTCATACAGTTTGATTTCGATTTGGCGAACCAGAGGAATTACTACACTGGTTATTATTTTTTATTTATATTTTTTTCCCCATAATTGGCTATGCCATACACCTATTGATCACTGTGAACATTGCTATGTCTTTATTGTGAAACAATTCACAATTAGCTCTGTCTTCTAAATATTAATTATGAAATATAGGAAATTGTTCACTGTTTCAGCAAAGTCCTATGTCTTATAATATATATATATATATATATATATATATATATATATATATATATGGTTCTGCAATAATATTTGTTAAAAATGCCAAAACAGATGCAGATGCATCAAACCATAATAAGGGGGAAATCTGGGCAGAAGGAATACAATAGGCGAATTTCCAAGCACAACATCTAAAGTGAAAATCACGTGGATAGCTGTCCAATACCATATTAATAAGCACTCGTGTTGTAGCCAGTACTGTTTACATTATTTTGTCCCCTGCCTATAAATCTCTTTATGCTAGTAAATAGCAGTTTGTTGCAAATTATAACATCACAGTGCACATGAAGCAGTACATGACTACTATTGGTGCAGATAACTGATAAATAGTGATGAATTATTCAGTTGCTTTTTATGTCTACTTTAGTCAGCTATGCATTCACAGTATATTTGTTTGAAGTGTCTTTCATGACAGTCTGTGGTCTGTTGTTTTCATTTTATGGCCTAAGTCAGTTACAAATGTTCCCCTAGATAACTAGAGCATCTCGTGTTACCAAACTGTCTGTCAACCATAAATAATAGCTGAGTGTCTCAATCCCTTAACACTTCTAGATAGGTTGTCCACTGAAGCAGAGAATACCAATTTAATACATGTTTAGGACAGCAGTGTAGAGAGCCTACCGCTCATATTTTTCATGGCTTTTGATAAGGATCACTTGTTGGATCGTGGGATTTATGAACAAATGCTGAAGCACCAATGGCAAAATCTCTGTTTGTCTCTCAAGCATGGCAATGCCTTTATCTGTGCATTTCAATCTGGAATATAATTATTTACAATGTTATATTTATTATCGGGTAACACGACTGTGACAAGTTTAGATATAGTTAAACACATTACAACTACAGCACTAGAACATAACATTAATACAGTTAAAGGGCCTAATTTAGGAGCAAGGCGGGGGGATGGTGCAAATTTGCTCCTGGGCAAACCATGTTGCAAATGTGTTTATTTTTTTGTTTTTGTGCACGCAGGGGAAATTCTGACTACTTTTGCAATGTAGGTCAGAAATGCTGGTCAGTTCACTTTTACACTGGAATTTAGAGCTGAGCTATGAAACTTCACTCTCCCGTCTCTAAATCTGTCTGCACAATTTAAATCTCCCCCTTTCCCCACGCAGTGTAACATGGTTTTGCCAAGGTGTAAATTTGCTCCTTTGCTTTGCTTTTAACTCTAAATGAGACCCAAAATAGTTACATTTCCTCACTCTTAATGGTAATATACTAAAGAAGGTAAATAAATATAGCTAATATTTGAAAAGATTAAATTACAATACAATTTAAATGGGTTTTGGTTTTTTTTGTTTTTTTTAAAAGCAAAACGGGTATAAAGTACATCCAAATTCAACAAGGACCGGTTGTGAAGATACGTGTGGCGATGAATATGGGTGTGGGTCTGCTCTGCTCTACTAGACAGGACACTGCAGGATACGTCCAATATATATAAGGAATATAAACTCATAAAAGAACTCACAGAAAGTTAAAAAACTATACAATTGATGCTCCATGTTAATAAGATTAATTAATTAATGACAAAATATAAAAAACATTTTTTTTCCCATGAAATATATTTCTTATGATGTAGTTAATGCCTACTATACTTAAAATTCATTTTTGCAGCTGCTTATGATTGCAAACACATGTCCTAGCATACATACCCAGCTGTCATCACTGGTAGTTATCGGCAGTTAGACTAGACCTGTTGCTGGAGCAAGAGACACAGCTGAAATGCAAGCACCTTTTTCATGCCCAGAGCTTGTATTGGACACTGTTGCGTGCAAACACCCCTTCCCCGCTCAGTTCCCTCCCTGAAATCGTAGGCTGTTGTAAGTGTCCTTTGCGCTTGAAGATCAATTTGACGTTGCTGTGTTCTGTGGCTCTGGGCATGAGCAGAGTAATTGTGCAGATTATGCAAACAAAAGCGCCATTTACGTCCCTTAATGAATGTGGCCCATTATGTTTATAGTTTCCAGAATGGCATAATAAGTTAGCAAACAATAAGCTGATTTAATGCTGTTAAAATACTGAAGAAGCGATATGCCAAAGGGTATTTATGAAGTTGCAAATAAGCAAGTCTGCCATGTAAATGCTATTTAATAAGTCAAGCCAGAGCCGGATTTAGACCACATGGGGCCCTAGGCAAGATACTGGTTTGGGGCCCCCTCCCTGAAAAAATTCATAGCACTATAGTTTTTCAGCATAACATATACCCCTATTCAGGGGCTGGCTGGAAGACTTTAGCCCAGGGGTGCAAGCACATAGCACTGGCCCATAAGTAGCGGCCCATTTTTAAAGGTTGGTCTCACCGCTAGCCCTGGGAGGGCCCTCTGGGGACCGCTGGGCCCTAGGCAATTGCCTAGGTTGACTAATGGTAAATCCGGCCCTGAGTCAAGCACTTATATTTGCACTGTTGTACAAGAAAACACATAGCGCAACATGTAAAGTTGAAGACTGCAAAGGCTCAAAATGTACAGTGTTTCCTTCTAATCAAGGGATTCGTTACTAAATGCATGCTACATGTAGAAATGATTCTCATATTCAGCCAATATGCAAAATATTGAGGGGCTTTTCTTTTTCACAGGCAGCGCTGCAGGGTGACAGCTGCCTGTCAGCACCAGGCAGTCAGTTGCCGCTTGTGTCTGGCAGCATGGCTGCCCCTGCCTTGTTTGCCACACCAACTTTGGCTCCCCTTTTTACTGACCCTGCATGGGTGTGTCCTCCCTGCTGCATGGGGTTAAGAAATTGCACTTATGCCTGATAATTCCTTCCATATTTCCCTTCCACACCCAGTCTAACCCAGTCAGACCCCAGTCATCCTGCCACCCCTCTCCACTTTCTTTGCCCCTCCTTCTGCCCCAGCTGATTCTAAACCCCTGTGTTTCCCCACCTGATTATCCACTCTGACCTGCCCCTGTTGCCCCTCCCCTGCCACTACACCACAGCCCCTGAAATCATTGGACCTTCAACACGTGGTTCCCCCACACGTTGGGCAGCCTATGGGGCAGCCGCGCCACTTAGTGGTTCCTGGCCCTACCTCCACTTCCCATCTGACCCTTAGCCATGCCCCTTATCCTCTTCTTACACCCACCCTTTGTATCCCAGCATTGGCCATCCCACTTATAATTTGCTTATAATTTTCCCATTTTGCCCTCTCCATCAGTGGCCAGAAGTGGCACTCAACTGGCTCCTGTATGGCTCCAGTCTTTGCTCCCTTAGTTATGGTCTTCCCCCGCCATTCTTGGTTTTGGACATTTGGCTCAGCCCCCTATGCCACATTTTCCCCGAGCTGGGCACAGTTGCCCATCCTGTGCCCAGGGCCCATCAATACTGACTTTAAACCTTGACATGTTTCTGGGATGTATAACTGTATAGTAGATGCTTTATCTTGCGGTGATTGGATTAAATTTAGGAAAGTGGTTCTAGCAACGAAATACGTTGGTTTGTCATGCCCTGATTATGTTTGGCAGATTATCAAGCTGGCATCGATGGTTTGGCCACAAGAGTGTTTTAGAACCCTGTCCGCGAATTAAGCAAAGTTTAGAATTTCCAAGGTGCTAGTCATACATTTGGTTGGCAATAATCTCGGGAAACTGAAGGGATTGGAGCTCATAGCGACAATTAAGACTTGATACAATCATGGCTTGTTGACTCAGTATTCATTTAATCTGGTCGGATATTATTCCCTTGATAGTATGGACGGCATCATCAAGGCCTGTTCTAAAGTCAACCTGGCCACTGGTAGATTATTGTTGGGGAGGTGCGGTAGGGATTCACCACAGGATGTTCAGGTGTGATCACTTGTATAGACCAGATAGGGTGCACCTTATGGAGGAGGGCTAGGATTGTTTTGTGGAGGAGCTGTTTCTGTGTCTTGTCGGGCTTTGAGTGGTTGCGACCTGCGGTTCCCGGATTTGAAACCTAGCTATGGTGGAAAAACATGCCAGTCAGCAGCCATAAATGACACATTCGGGTGGCGGTGTAGCACTCTCCCATAAATGGGAGGCTCATGCTTAGTAACAATCCCCCTTGGGGAGTTATGGGGCACCACTTTTGCGGGCGGGTCCCAGCTACTGAGCCAAAAAAGGGGGAGTGGGCCTCCACTGTCTAGAAGTGTCAGAGTGCATTTTGTTTGGTTGAGAAAATTTGGTGGAACACTGGCTGGTAGCTGATTGTTCCTGCTTTTACTCACCACCACTTAGATAAATAATTAAATAAATTAAGAGCAATCTACTGTAATAGAAGAGTTATACCTTATAGGACATTGTTAGTGAGTTCTTTCATTTGTACTGCTTTATACATATTTTCCATCTATTTTTTTTTCTTGTGCTTTTCTAAAGACCAAATGTATATCTAAATATCTGCTTTTTATTAATAGGGTTGTATTCCAGAAGCTTTCACAAATGCATAAACATGTGTATTTTTAAATATGCGCATTATAAATTATGCAGATTTTTTTAATAATAACTAAACATTCCCATGTTACTGTTAATGTGCATCTGACAATGCAAAGTAAAGTGCAGGCGCCTTTTCATTCCATGTCCTTGTAAATGCAAGACTTGGGAACTTATATTTTAGAGTAGAAAAAAGAAAACAAAGAGTATGGAAAAGTGAGGACCTGAATAGAGAGGAGCATAGTTAAACGCCGGGCTTGTGTTAGGCACACTGATTGTTTACCAGAAAGGGTTAAATTGTTAAGTTTTTTTCATGGCCAATGAGGTGGCTGGGGTGGAGCCTGGAGACGTGCTGGTAATTCTGTGTCAAGAGGTTCTGCTCCTCCTTTCTACTCGTGGAACACCCGCCCTCCTACCCATTTTTTATGTTATATGTGGTTTATGTAGTACGTGTTATGTGTTCTAGCCATTGTTCTCTTTCTGCATTCAGTTGAGGCACCGTAGGTGGGAAAGCATTGTAGGCAGCGGTTAATACAGGGCGCAGTTAGTTTGGTTGGCCGCGGGAGTCATTCTCCCTTCGATCCTGTCTCTTTAGGGGGTCACCTTTGCAGGTGCTCTGGGTATCGTTTTAGTAAGCGTACCTTTGAGGCCAGAGGGGGTGGAGGGAGTCTTTCTGATGCCGTAAGGTTTGCACCAGGGTATTTGGGCCTGGCTGGCAACCCCCTTTTAAAGTATTCTGATAAAGTTCATTTTGACTGGCAGCCTGCCTGCATCCGCTTTCATTGCCCCCATTTTCTACAATTTCTAACTAATTAATAAACTGTGACCTTAGGTCGCCAAAATGTATTACTGTGTCCGTGTGGTTTATTTCAGGTTCATTATGTGAGTCATTATTTTAAGGTATTCAGGGTTTAGAACAGTGAGGTGGAATCAGTCCATTGGTGTCTAGGGGGGAATTCCATTCCCCCCAAATTAGTGCGGCGTTAAATATATTACTGTTATCACGGTAATTTTAACCCGGCTTTCTGCTGCGAGCAAAAAGCCGTGTTGAAACTACTGTAATAATGGTAATTAAGCGCATTATCATCCTAATACCAGTAATAATGCGCAGGCCGTGTTACTTTTACCTGTAACGCGGCCAATTAAATTCCCCCCTTAATGTCTTTAAATATGTGTGTTAACCCATTCGTACCTACTTCATGAATATATTGTAAATACGCAAATTTAATGCACATTAAAGGTCCTTGTCTTCTGCTCTCTCATTTTCCACATAATTTTTTTGTAAGATCTCTGAGAAAATAATCTGTTTTGTTCATCTCCTGCTACAGAATATACATATTAAATATGCTTAATATCCCATATTCATAAATATCCTGCCACAATGTAGACAGCGGCAATATGTTCGGAAGATTAAATGTCAGAGACTTGCCACTGCCAAGCTGTCAGCTCCTTGTTTAGAGGTGTTGGCGAGTGATAGGCTTTTGTTTTGTCTTATTCTCTGTCTTTGTCCTTGTCTCCTATGGAGATCCTGACAGCTGCAAACTTGGCTGTTCATTTCATCAGAGAAATGACAAAAAAAAAGTTAAATAGATTCAGAAAACTTTTTTTTTTCTTTATCTCTTTTGAAAATATTGTAGATTGTGCAATATTTGCATGAAAATCACTTTCCTCGCTGAAAGTGCGACTGTTAAAAAAATGTGAGCAAAAGTCTAATGAGAGTTTTCATTGTTTCAGCAACTTGTTCTTCATAACCCATTATAGATGTGTCATTAAACTGTCTAGTACTCACTGTTCTCAAAATATATTCAACAGTTTTGAAGGCAAGATGTATCTTTTTTTTCTTTCTCTGTTCACTGAAATATGTTGAAGGTTGTTTTGTAACTAAGATTCTTTTCACGCACCTTGGCAAACTATATAAAAGTCGACAGAGAAAGATGTGTCTTCATATCCATCTAAGAGAAGATGTGGACAGTATACTTGTTATTTTCTATTGTTAACTGCAGGCTTCTCTGGGATGCTGCAAGACTTAGAAGGTCCTACAGTCAAATTTATTTTCAGATTGATGAGGAACGCCGATAAGATGGAATTTCACGTCCTGGTTGAAACCCTAGCACTGTCCGTTTCGGTCTTCATTAATTTTCCTTCCTGTGTCCCAATCGTGAAAAACTGGACAATAAACTCTACATAGCAGCTGATAAAATTCTGTGTGCCAAGCTATGCAAAATTTTATATATATATATATATATATATATATATATATATATATATATATATATATATATAAATACTTTATATGAAGTGCCTGAATTATGTTACTAGTACCTAGTGAATTGCAAGACTGCATTCTCTTGAACATTGGGTCAGTGTGTGTACACATTTACCCATTAATAAGTGTGTCTGGAGTTTTTGCCTTTATAAATCATAACTTTCAACTTAATTCTAATACCTAATAATGCTTAACTTTAATCACAAATAGGAATTGGAGCAGCACAGGACCTAACTGGTTCATTACACCATTTGTCATGCAATCCTAGTATTAAATACATAAAACAAAGTTTTAAAAATTAAGCATCTTATGTTGTGTGCGGCACACAATGTATAAGGAATCAGCTACTCTCTTATAAAGTAAATAAAAACACAACAATGAGAAATGACATAACAGGTAACAACATTTTAATGTAGAATAAGCTGTTTGTTTTGAGCTGGGGACATAGAAGTCAGCCTTCATTAACTAAGAGATGGCAAGCATGCCACATTGCCCTAAGGGTGACTCTGGTTCAGTAACGGAATTGAACACAGCGGCCTGGGGGATAAGCAATGGGAAAAAAAAGTTTCTACATAAAAAGAACAACTGTAGAGATGTAATTATTTTTTTTCTTGTTTGTTCCATGATACGATGTCAAAGGAATTGTGGTCCAAGCGGTTCATTTCTCAAACACATCGCCCAAGGTTTCTTTCTGGTGTACGTCTGGTGTATTGATGATAATGTCCAGAGAAGTCTGTGGTAAGAGCACAGACTTGGCGGGCTGTAAAGTTCCTTAGAGATGAGGGAACAAGACAACTGTATAGATAGGAAACTCAATAGTTTTTTCCTTATGTTCACTTGTAAATCTCTAAGAACATCAGTTTGTACATGAACAATTTAACAGTGTTGTTTGCATTCTCTTTAATGCAGTTATTTATATACAGTACACTATGGGAGGTCGCACTTTTGCAGCCTGTACATAGATGTAAACCTGTCTTAAGATACATGCCATTAAAAATACAGTATAAATATGTTGGCGCATAAAAATACTCTCTAAGCGATGAGGTCAGAGTAGAGACACGGCAATCAGAGCAATGAATATTGCTGCCAAATTTAAAAAAAAGAATAAAGATTTTTTGAAATCAAGGTGTGACCCTCCTCCCCCCCAAAATAAGTAGCCATCACTTTTGCTTTAATTTGGTTTGGTGGCAGCTAAAGCAGTGAAGCAACGAAGGTAGGTGGTGTACCTCCCATCACTATAATAGTGAAGGGACAGCTTTCTACTAATAAGACTGATGATTGGTAGCTAATACTAATACCCCGTCCCCTCTCGCTCCCTCCTCTTCCCCCTGGGGGTCTCCCTCTTTTCCGTGCCCTCCTCCCTAGGTGCCGCTGTTGGCGGACCTACCCCTCTCCCCTCCCCCACCTCTCTAGCTGTGCCCTGAGCTCACTGAGTTACTGTGATTATTGTTTACTGTATTGTGCTGTCTCACCTCGTATTGTAATTTTGTTTGTCTCTGTAAGGCGCTACGGACACCTAGTGGCGCCCTATAAATAAAAATTAATGGCCACCTGCATCATTAGGAACCCTTCCACATTCTTCCTCAGAGTGCTAATCCCCTACTATCACACACTCACTTGATAAATGCCTCCGTTATAGTGTTTCACCACCAACTTAAATGGTATCAGAACCAAGTGTGGACCCAGTGTGTGTGGGGAAGCCCTTTGGGAATCACCTGGGATTTTTGGTTGGGCCCTAAAACCACCGCAATTAGCGGTGATGAGGAAAAAGAAAGTTGATGAGCTCCGTCTATTGAAGAAGCACGCATGAGCGTAGCAGCAATAAAGGGTATAGAACTTTCTAAAATGACAGTGAACAGTGTGGAAGGGCACCAAATGCTTCAGGGAAACATGACCAGCAATCAGACTTTCGGCTTTTTTGGATTGAACCAAATATGCCAGGAAAGTGGGTTGAAACCGAAGAGCAAGACCAGCAAATCCTTCTATTTTCATTTATCCTGACCAATGTCTTTTAGCCAGTGTCTGTCTTTCATGAGACGAACCTAGGCTGCTGCCTCAAGTATCAGGTTTTGGGGAGCAGCAAAATAAAATGATTTTATTCACAAAAATGTCACTTTTCTGCATAAGTGAAAATGAGTGGATTCTACGAGGTTGGTACAGTAGATTTAATAATGGGTCAACATGATTTTTTTTCACAAACTGAATAGTGACTCTAGTGCAGTTTTAAAGTCTGAATTCACATATGTAATTAGAATGTTTCCATCAGGCATAGAGTGTTTGTGACAGTTACTTTTCTTTTTCATATTTTAGCGTTCGTTATGGCATGTCATACAGACAGACAGACAGACAGGGGCATACAAAGCATATATGAATGCTCTTGAACATGAACACAGACCAGACGAGTGGCGATTGTTCTTAGACTCATCAAAAGTTAGTTTGAAGGCTGTGCTTCTGTATAGCGGCAATAAATTCCCATCAATACCTGTAGCGCATGCCGCTGATATGAAAGAGACGTACTGCATGAACATATGAATTTGTTGTTAGAAAAAATCCAGTATGAAATAAATAACTGGAATATCTGTGGTGATTTAAAGGTCATTGCTGCATTGCTTGGTATGCAACTTGGGTACACTAAATCCTGCTGTTTCTTGTGTGAATGGGACAGCAGGGACAGGAAGTGTCACTACATTAGAAAACAATGGCCTTAACGTGAATCTCTTATTCCTGGGAAGAAAAATGTATTAAATACTCATTTAGGCGATCAGGAAAAAGTGTATTTACCTCCACTGCATATTAAACTAGGACTGATGAAACAATTTGTAAAAGCAATTAATAAAAACTCTGCTGCATTTATACATTTGAAACCTAAATTTCCAAAAGTAAGTCATGTAAAACTGAAAGAAGGAATTTTTACAGGGCCACAAATAAGATCAGTAATGGATTATGAAAATTTTCAGGAACTGTTAAATCCACCGGAAATAGCAGCCTGGGGTAAATGTATCAAGCTGAGAGTTTACCGGTGGGTTTGAAAAGTGGAGATGTTGCCTATAGCAACCAATCATATGTTAGCTTTCATTTTTCAGAATGTACTAAATAAATGATAGCTAGAATCGGATTGTTTTTTCAAACCCGACGGAAAACTCTCAGTTTCTTGCATTTACCCCCTCAGGGGCAAACATAGGATTTGTAGAGGGGAGTTTTCACACCACGCCACCAGTGGGCGTGACCAGCATGCATGGGGGCATGGCTATAATATTAGACGGTGCATGGCTGCTCTCCAACTCTTCCTATCCCCATAATATACATGGGTAATGCAGCATGCACTACTGTTAGGTGCACGCAGCTCTCCCTTTTCAAGAACAACCATGTGAAGCTGAAGCAGGATCCAGCCACCTCAGTTATACAGTGCCCCAGGCTTGGAGGGGGGTTTCCAGGCACTAGGACCCCCCCCCCCCCCTTGGTTTGCCTATGCCCCTGGTTGTCATTCATAACTATCTGTTCTTGTTTTCTTGGAAATCATAAAGCAGAAAACTATCGCGATAAAGGGAGTGATCTAGTGAACTCATACAAAGCTATGGGATGCAGCATGTCTTTAAAGCTTGGTCTCCCACCTAGACTTCTTCCCAGAAAATCTTGGGACTGTCAGTGATGAGCATGGAGAGTGTTTCCATCAGCAGATTTCTGCAATGTTAAAGAGGTACCAAAGCAAATGGAGTTCCAGTATGCTGGCTGACTGTTGATGGACCATGAAGAGAGACATTCCAAAGGCAAACTATGCCAGGAAAACATCATCTACAACTTTTTAGGTAAGCCAGAACGAAGTGTATATTTATCATTTAGACTTACGTAAGTGCTAATTTCATAAAACTTTAAGCATCTGCCACAAAAAAAACCCTGCCTGATGGAAACAATCTGAATGCATTCTCGAATTTAGCACGAATAATACATTTAGATTGAGTTTATTTAGCTTTTGTGAAAGAAAAATGTTTATTTTTGTAAACCAGTGATAGTTAAATTCACAATATTAACTTTTGGAGTCCATATTACTTGTATAATATTATTATTATTATTATTATTATTATTATTATTATTATTATTATTATTATTATTATTAATAATAATATTATTATTATTATTATCATTAGTTTTCATTAATAAGAAGAACTTCCCTGTCATTTAATAACTCTGTTGCAAATAAATTATGTGAACTGAAATGAGAAATGCTCGGGGGCCTTCGAAACCCAGATTTGTCTTCAAGGTTTCAATACATAGTCATTTGTAGAGGTTAATAGGATCAAATAATTTATTTTCACTAGATTGAATTGACCAGCAAATTATCAGACCACTCAACCGGTTTTAAATTAATGAATGAAAACACAAATGTTGTGTACAAATACAGAGAGCATTTAGTCGTTTCCAGGTACACCACATGTAATTAATTTCTGAAAGAGCATTCCATTTATGGAATAGCATCAATATGTTTAATCTATACAGCAGGAAAACATTTTCTTGAATAGAAAAAAAGAAGAATTCCAATTAAATTAGATTCTCTTTGTCTCCGATTTAACCCATTTTTCCCTGCAGAAAATAAAATCAAAAACTGAAAGAGCACAATACGATGTATTCAATGCTTTATTACACTAAAGAGTAACAGAACTATATTAGCCACTGGCCCATGGAAAGAAGAAGAAGAAGAAGAAGAAGAAGAAGAAGAAGAAGAAGAAGAAGAAGAAGAAGAAGAAGAAGAAGAAGAAAGAAGAAGAAAGAAGAAGAAGAAGAAAGAAGAAGAAAGAAGAAAGAAGAAAAAGAAGAAGAAGAAGAAGATTTAACTTTAATAAATAGGTTACAGGTGGAAATGTCTATGATCACAAGGAACTGATACAAACTGTATGGTTTATGTCAGTTTTATTAATGTCAATTTTATATAACTCTGATTTTAATTCCATACAATGATATTTCATCCAGTATAGAGCAGAAAAAGATAAGCGACATCAGTTCTGGGCAAATTAATTTTATTATTGAATTATAAATACTCAGGTGGTGCAGTTACTACTTGGTCCTGACATGAGGGCACCCAACAATGCTGGCCCACAATCTTGAGGCCCCTGATCTATACTTTTACTAAACATGAGCGGTTGGCAATGAGTGTGCATTGAATCCGTATTTACTGTCTCTTTCCCTCCTTCCATTTTTTTTTTTTTATATAACTTTTTGGGAATCTAAAGCATTGTGATTCTCATCTCTCAATACGCATAATCATCTCATCAATTAAACAACACCTGGTAGCGTTAGTTGCTGCCCCAATTCAGAAATTATGTGGCTCAAGCTCCGACCCCAACAAACTCAACTTGGATTTTCAACATCTGAAAATGGTTTTTTGACTTGAAAACAAATCAGAGAGCCCCCAACCACATGTTTGTGTAGTGGACTCACTGGGACACATCTGACAGCCTCACTCTGTAAAGAGGCAAATCTGCAAGCAATCTGTCTTTGACACCCTTAAGTGCAAATATAAAGCTACCTACTATTGCTGTATATCACACCATTGAAATCCAGTCTTGCATATTGACCTGCATACTAGCTCCGCTTTTCTCAGTGTGCCAAAGAATTCCAAAGAGAGAGACAATAAAAGTAACTTGATTTCAAACTCTGAAGTGCAAATGTGCCCCCACTACTACCGCCGTTGGCTTCAGTGTTTAAACAAAAACATTGGTCTTCTAACATCACTTCTCACGTTGACCTTTCTATAGCACTTCATGGCTTGGCCACCTATAAATAATTTTGGCAGGTCTTTTATTCCCTGAAATTAAAACAAGAAGGCTAAAACAGACTGACGCTGATTCACAGTCAAACTATGACACACTGGAGAACAAGTTTAGCAAAAGCCAGATCAGTCATCTTTAACATACCTGGTCATTAGAGTGACCACCAATACTGAGCTTTATGCTGCCCAATTGCTGCCTGCCATTGAACAGCTTATTGCTGACTCTATAACCCAAAAAACCATCTGTCAAAGAAAACCCAAGTGACTGCAACTCTGTTTCCCTTCCTTTGGCATCAGTAAAACTTGTCCATCTGGAATGGAAATGAAGTATCATTGATCCAAGTCTCAATCCGACGTGTTGTTTAGCATAAAAGAAAATGTTCTTTTATGCATTATACATTTTCCTATTTAACCTTCAACCATTTATTCCTTGTTCAGTAATTTACCCCTTCCACATATCGTTGCTTTTTCCTGTGTCTTTTATGACACTGAGGGCCTGATTCATTAAGGAAAGGAAAACAAAAAAAATGAGTAACTTTGACCCTTGGCAAAACCATGTTGCAATGCAAGGGGTGTAAATGAGTTTATTATTTTGCACATAACGAAAATACTGGCTGTTTTTCATATAGCGCACAAATACTTCATAGCTTTATTTTTACACTGACACTAAAAGTTGATCTAGGACATGCTCTACCCCAACTATAAATCTGACCTCACATTTTAAATTTACCCCCCCCCCCCCTCCAATACAACATGGTTTTGCCAAGTTTCAAACTTACTCTTTTTTTTGCTTTTTTGTTCTTAATGGCTCAGGTCCAGAGCGTCCAAATTAATGTAAGCTAAATGGATTTGTACACACATACTTTCTGGTCAGACATCACTTCACTTTACTTTAAGAAAGTTTTGACTCTGGCTACGGCTTCCAAAATCATTAAATGTGCCTAAAAGTGCAATAAAAGCTTTTAGCAAGCGGTTGCCGTAATGTGTTTGACCTACGTATGACCACACTGAATGCTGCAAATATGCATTGTGAATGTAAGGACAAATTGACTTTTTTTTTCTATCATGTTTAAGTAGTGCTCTTTGGAAAATACCCGTGTGTACAAGCCCTTACTGTGCAGTTAGCAATTAGATGCGAATATATGGAGATAAGCACACAGGGTTCTTAGTATTAAATGTTTACATGAAAATGCATAAGGCATTTTACATATTCTTATCATATAATTTATCTTCATTATCTTTAGAACATGCAGTAAAAAATCTTTTAATGGAGATGAAAAATGTGCTAAAGAATAGTCATACTGTAAGGATGCGGAATCCACTTATCACGGCACAGCTCACAGATCATTGCCACAGATTTATATGGATTGTTGTCTATAAAGCACATATTCTTTACTTACAATGCTCCTGTAAACATGTATAGAGCTTTTCTTTTTCAGGGGTCTATTTATTATAGGGAGAAAAGCCCTAGAGAAATTGAAAACATGAGTTTTTTTGGTGGATTTAGGGCTTCTACCTATGTACCAAAGCTCCCTGGGTGGAGAAGACTATCACCAGTGATAAGCCTATTTACCATGGACCGAGGCAGTATAAGTACCTCCCCCATTCTCCTATCACCATTACCATCTCTGGACGGTGATAGCAGAGGCTCCTCACAGGAAAAAAATACTCATGATTTCAATAAGTATTTTTTTTAAGTAATGTTTTTTTTTATTTCTATGTTTTACTAATTTTTTTTCTCCCTGTTTTCTGATGAATCTGGAATTTGAAAGCCAAGGTTTTACTCCACCTGAGATGTTTCTACTGACTCGTCTCCATCTGCAAGATCGCTGTCAGAATTGTCAGTTGATCCAAGAAAATATATGGCTTATGAAGGATAGATTTAGGTTCTTACTTAACCTTGTAGATGTGTAAAGTGGAAGTGCCCATATGGTGAAGTATGGGCCGAGGCGGTATAAGTACCTAAAGATAGTGTGCACACTAATTCCAGTGTATGCACAGACCAGAATGAAGTGTTCATAAAGGCCTACCAAAATTGATAGGGCTATACAGCTACTCAGATATATGGAACCTCACTGGTATCAGTGGTGCTTCAAAGGTACACAAGGGGTATATCAATGGTATAGTAAATTGTACTAAAGCTAACTAATTGTAAGCATCTTTTTTGCTTCCGTTTCAGTTTTTCCCCCTCCAAATTACACCTGTATTTACTTCTGTACATTGAAGCCAGCCTCAATATGTGATGTATTGATTTTAGATGATTAAATATTGCTTTCATATATGCTGACTGTATATATAAAAGTACTGTATATATGTATTGTAAAATTGTATCCCAATTGTAAAGCGCTATGGAATTTTCTGGCGCTATATAAATAAATGTGGATGATGATGATGAAGATATGGATAGTACTTGTTTTATAACACTTTTACTTTGATTATTGTAATGAAAAATGGCTACATTTTCTACACGTTTTCACCCTCTTACATCAAATATCAATTCTCATTCAATTTAGTCAGTTTTTGTAAAATAACTTTATCCCCTTAACATAAAACCTATGTTTCTCAACTTAATATGCAACAAATTTAAAATATTTAGCATTATTTGAAGACAATTTGGTGCTCTGTATACTTAATATAAGCACAGGGGTTATAGCTGCACGGTGGCTCAGTGTTTAGCACTTCTGCCTCACAGCACTGAGGTCATGAGTTCAATTCCTGACCATGGCCTTATCTGTGTGGAGTTTGTATGTTCTCCCCATGTTTGCGTGGGTTTCCTCCCACAATCCAAAAACATACTAGTAGGTTAATTGGCTGCTATCACAATATTGACCCTAGTCTCTATGTGTGTATGTTAGGGAATTCAGACTGTAAGCTCCAATGAAGCAGGGACTGATGTGGGTGAGTTCTCTGTACAGCGCTGCGGAATTAGTGGCACTAAATAGATGATGATGATTGCTGTGCTTTAATTCTCTACTCTTTGGTCAATTTGAAGATCATTAAAATTTACAGTAAACTAGAGTTGTATGAAGTTATAGAAATTTTGTTCTGCTTGATAAAGATGAATGTCAGCTCAAGATGTATAAACCGCAGCTAAATGATTTACTAAACATTTTGCTTGCAACTTGCAATTTACTTTGATTCACTCCAATTCTCAGGATTCCAAATCTAAGTTCACTCTGAACAATTTCTTATAGCCATTTACAATCTATGTGGAAGCAGCAGGCAGCGCAAAAAACAGCAAGAAAAATGCTAAGTTTGTTACATTTATTTTATTTTTAGCTTTGGGATATGAAGCACCACTTTGTTTTAAAAATAAAAGCAGCTAGGAGCTTGCCATCTCTGTTCTCCGCATGCCATAATTTCCTGGAAACGGCGCAGATTCAACAAACTTGAAAGGCATCATATTCTAAAGCTGTCATTTTTACCAAGTGTGCATTTAAGAAGAATGCTCTCTAATGTCCTGCTGTACTTTGTCGCTCTGTCTAATACTTCTAGAAGCTATGTTTGGTGGTGCTTTGGAATACTCCAGTGGAATCATTAAAACATTTAGTGATATTGATTAAATACAGTTTTAAATTAGCAATTGCCATCTTGCTTATATTCCATTTTAAAGTGTATAATGTCCTAGAATGATCAAAATGCACATCATCAACATCATCATCATCACCCTCATCACCATCAAGGACAACAATGCAAGATGTACAATTAACAGGTTCATTTGCATTTTTGGTACTGCAATCTGGTTTGTCAGGTCTTTCAACTTTTTTCCAAAGGACACTATAATGCCTTTGCATTTGTTGGATCAGGGCTGAAGTTCTGAGCCCTTTGTGCACATACTACACTTTTGAACACTGCCATTTTATTCATGCCACTTTAATGATTTTCTGCTTGCAGTGGTCACCGGCCTTTTACATAATGTATGGTTTTCACTTCTTGAACTATTATTATTATCCTTGTAGATTTGTAAGGCGCCACAGTGCTCTGTAGCGCCGTATAGTAGGGAAAACAGGACATACATAAAACAGGGACATACAAGGTAGACAAAATAAATGCAGACATGAAAACAAAGGGTATGAAGGATATTGCTCATTAGAGAGCTTACATTCGAAGTGAAAGAGGGCATAGCTGAAACAAGAGGTGCAAATGTGGCTCAGAGTGGAGATTGGAAACAGTTTTGAGGGTGCATTAGTATGAATAGAGTTATCGGGGATAAGGTCACCTCTAAAAAAGATAGGAGTTTTCAATGAGCATCTAAAGATTTGAAGGCTGTGGGAAAGTCTGATTGAACATGGTAGAGAATTCCATAAGTGGGGAGCAGCACAGGAGAAGTCTTGCAAGCGGGAGATGAGAGGTGGTTACCAGAGACAAGACAAGGCACAGGCTAATGAATTGGGAACATTTTTGGTGCTTATTTAAGGTTTGAGTGATAGAGAACTAGCAGTCATGACGCTGTTTTGTATTGTGTTATTGGTTCCAAGTTACACTATGATTAATTACAATTTATTTCACAGCATAATGACTTCTGGAGAAATAGAATGGAGTTGATAAAACAGGCAATTTTTGTTTGCTTATTATCTGCTTGCTAAATGGCAGCTGCTTCTAGTTGCATAACTATATCCTCATTTTCCACGTGACACAACTTCACAAAGCAGAATTAGATTGTAATTTCCCTCATATTCACAACTCTCCCTACCATTTGTTTACATGTCTGCATTTATTTTATTTACCTTGTATTTCCCTCATATCAGCATGCCCTGTTTTCCTCACAGGCCAGTGTAGCGAAGCACTGTGGCACTTACAAATCAACAATAATAATAACAACGTAATTTCATTGTGTGAGTCTGTCACGATTATAGTACTGAAGTTGCCACTGACTGGCATTGATACAACTAGACTGAGAGGCGCAAAGTCTATCGCACCTCCGGTATTCAACAGGGACCTCCGCAAGGAGGTATGGACTTATGTGAGGTATGTGTAATTTTTATGGACAGTCTATATTTATTTATTGTCGGCCATGTAAGCATATGAGATTTAATGGAATCTAACTATTGGCTTATGATTTCCAGGTAAATGTACCCAACCCATTGAAAGGTCACAGCCCAGGCTTTAATGTCACCAACAGTAGCATTAGCAGAAACTTTCTCCAGGAAAAATGAGTGCTACCTTATAAATCTATAGACGTGACATTTGGTGATGCTTGCTGATTGGCCACTTTAGATTCCAAGCCCTGTGATTGGCCTGACTTTCCAGTTGTCGGTACATAGCCTGCACATTCTGGTCCAATCTGGACTGATTCATAAATAAATTGCAAATCATTGAAATTTTGCCAAATCTCAGAATCGTCTGGATCAAGTCACCAATCTCTACATTACACTGTTGGATTTCCATGAACAAATACAGACAAAAGACCATAGAATAAGTGCTTTTATACTTGTCATGAGATTCCAAGTTAATGTGTACTAGGGCTAGATTTACTAAGCTGCGGGTTTGAAAAAGTGGGGATGTTGCCTATAGCAACCAATCAGATTCTAGCTTTCTTTTATTTAGTACCCTCTACAAAATGACAGCTAGAATCTGATTGGTTGCTATAGGCAACATCTCCACTTTTTCAAACCCGCAGCTTAGTAAATCTAGCCCCTAGTCTTAGAACAATTTCAGATGAATGCGAAAATGACATCAGTAAGCACTAAGTAATGACATTACTAAGCAACATGTAGACATATGTTAATGTAATGTATATCACATTCTGTACCTTCATTAGCCTTATTTTAGCAGATTACAGATTGCAGATTCTCAGAGCCTATATATAAATGCTTTAAATTTCAATAGGTCTGACATTGAGGAGAAGTTGTATGCAGAAATCCTGATAGAGAACTGAACAAAAGCTCCAGCAGTTTGTTCATGACATTGAGGTTTTGTGTTGTGAGAACATAGTGATATGTTTTACAAAGCTGATTCAAAGAGCTGGGAACAGAAACAAATTATCAGGAAAAACAGAGACATACATTAAAATAAAAGTATTTCTAAGAAAAACTTTTTGCTTTCACAGTGGTAACCAAGGATACTGACACATTTCCAAAGCTGTGAATCCAGTAATTGTGCTAATATTCTGAATATTTTGAAAACATATATGTTGTAAAGATTGTTTAATTATAAAAAAAACATGTTTTCTTTCATTTTAATAGGTAAAAAGAATTGTAAATATTTATATTACTCTAATCTGGAGATCTACAGCAAAAGACCTGGTAAGACAATTCTCCTGTTCATGTCCTGTTTATGTCTGAAACTGTCACATAAACTAGACTTGTATGAAACTCCAGTTTGCAGTGATGTGGCCAAGTTTAATAATGTCACTGAATATTGAAGTAATTGTCCCGTTCACACGGATTCGCAAATGAAAAAGGGTAAATGACTCCCACTGATATGGCTGGTTTCTAATGGGGATTTTTTGATTGTTTAATTTTTCCATTTAAACTACTTTAATAATGAGCAAAGAAAGAAGAGAAGAAGGATTTGGAAAGTCTGGAATCAGGGGTATTAGGGAAGAATGGTTGACCACAGAGAATTTTTGCAACTCTAGGGCCCCAATCTTGTTCACTAGCCCTGTGGTTCATGGGTAGCCCCTGGGTCGCTATTTTTGTGTCCCCTATAGAGATATTAGCCTACACGGGCAGCACGGTGGCTTAGTGGTTAGCACTTCTGCCTCACAGCACAGGGGTCATGAGCTCAATTAACGACCATGGCCTTATCTGTGTGGAGTTTGTATGTTCTCCCCGTGTTTGCGTGGGTTTCTTCTGGGTGCTCCAGTTTCCTCCCACACTCCAAAAACATATTAGTCGGTTAATTGGCTGCTATCAAATTGACCCTAGTCTGCGTGTGGGTGTGTATGTTAGGGAATTTAGACTGTAAGCCCAAGTTGGGCAGGGACTGATGTGAGTGAGTCCTTTGTACGCTGCTGAATTACTGGCTATATAAATAGCTGATGATGATGATGATGATGATGATGATGATGATGAATAGCCTGGCACTGACCAGTCTCGGGCTGGTTTTCTCTATGACAAGAGGACCCAAAGCTTGAGGTCTCTCTGTAGTGGAAATCAGCTCATACTGGGGTTAGTTGACGGTTTGGAGTGGGGGGGTGCAGCATTTTTTAAATTATTTTATTATATTACTTTAAATAGTACTGACCATGGGAGGTTGGGGGGGAGGGGGGGCTGGTCTCCCAAACACGGCAGGACCAGCTCCCATAGAAAAAAATGATAGAACATCCAAAAGACTATTGCTAGTCTAGAGTGGCATAACAATAGGGGGCAGTACGGGGCATTTGTCCTCAGGTGCCAGTCTCCAGAGGGTGCTATCCACAATCAAGACTTGATTAACACCATTGCATGTCACCTCCTTCTCCTCTTCTATTTGCAGCACTCTCTGTAATTGTAGGAGTTTTTTAGATGAGTTCAGAAAAGCTAAATGATGATGTCACCATAAAGTGCTCCAATGAGAATACATAATACCTGCACTTATATTATCTATTGTGGTATATTTTAACTTGTTTTCCTGTCTGAAAATCACTCCTGAAATAGTTAAACCACAGTTTAAAGTTAAAAAAATAATAGTAATCCATGACTTGTCTATAGTGTTATTGGGACCCATTCATAGGAGAAGCGCATACGCAGGCGCACTCAATACATATATTAGCACATAGTGCACTGTGTAAAAGAAATAAATAATAAAAAGTAGCAGCATACTCCAACATTAAAATCCTTAACCAGTCCCAGTGCCAGACAGCCTGAGCTGGCGTCCAATAGAAAAGAGAGACCACAAGCTTCGGGTCCCCCCAGATATAGCTCCACTTTTGTCAACGCAGGGCTGGTGCCTCTATGAGGGATGTCCAAAAAAGTCCACCACCTCCCAGAGGCTACAAGCCCTGCACTGAAAAGCTATACATCCAGATCCCCCTGGGTTGTGGGGGCTGGGGTAATTAATAAGATTGCCCCCTAGGTCCCTTATTCACTGCTGTGGTCACAGCATTATGGACAGGGATCCCTGGAAATTATAATAGAAATGCAAATAAACACATACGCAATTTTCGAATAAAATTTAATTGAATGAAATTAATTGAATAAAAGACTCACTAAAACCACTGTTTTCCACTTAAATATAATGTATTATAAATAAATATAAATATTGGATCAAGCAAAAGGATTTTTTTTTATTTCTTTCAAGCTTTGGACATTTGATTCAAGATAAAGGAAAAAATGAGATTTTGTTTTACATTTAATGAGATGGTAAGCATGCATTTGGGGAATCAGATGCCACTGCGTGAGTTTGAGCTTGGCACGCCCATGCTGAGCACTGACTATGGGCATATGCCCATTCTCCTCCCTGTTCCACCCATGAAATTGTAGGCTGTAGTAAGAGTGTATCTAAGAGTGTATTGTCTGGTTCTGGGCATGCGCAGAGCGATTTTACATAAAATACGGTACGTATCTGCATTTACGACCCTTAGTGAATCAGGCCCCTATGTTTCTGTGTGTGCGTGTTTTTAATTTTTTGGCAGATTCAAGCCCAGAGTATCAAGTGCTTTATTTGGTTGAGGAATTAAGGGGTGCCACTGCCATTTTTTAATTGTTTATTTATTATTTATGCAGCACCCTTTATTTGGGAAAGACTTTTAATTCATTTATTTATTTACTTTACTTTAAACAATGTGATTTCTGTGAATCCGGAACTGCTCCTAAGGTCTATAAGGTGAAGGGAATTGGTCCCATTATCTTCATTATACTTAGCTCAGTGGTTACAGGCACTGATTGCACGACAAAGAAACTTAGAGACTTAGGCTGGTTACACACTATAGACTTTTCACCCGATTATTGGGCCAATCAAATGCTAAACGACTATTCAGCTCAATATCACATTAGTGTGTACACTCCAACGTTGAGCGATTATCATCCCAAAGTACATGACATAGTTTCATTTGATTTTTAAACTGAACTAAAAATGTTGTTCAATGAAGGAACAATGTTGTTCCAACCCTGCAGTGTGTAAGCACTCAGGACCAGCAGTGTCCATAGATCTCTATGGAGTGTGCATAGTCACAGTCTTTTCAACCGATGGTTATGACAGAGGAAGAGCACAGATCTGAAGATAAAACGTGTATAGTGTGTACACATGAATCGGCATTCTGATTGGGACTTTCTTTTATATAATCATTGGTAAAATCATTAAGGATATTGCATTAGGATAAATTTTGTGTAGTGTGTACCCAGCCTTACAAGAGCCCAGAGTTTGAATAACAGTGTCAGCTGCCTTCATCAATACACATAGCTGGTTATCTGGTTCCAGGGAAAGAGTATAGAAATATGATGCAATATATAATAATATAAATTACAGGCACAATGAAAACTAAAGAGAAATAGCTTTAGCTTTGTTATATAAATACAAGTATACATGTGTATATATGTATATATATATATATATATATATATATATATATAAGTTAACCCGTGCATGATACTCATGCATTCTAGTCAAATCAAGCTACTTAAGGTGTTAAAAAGGTTCTTGTCATGCATTTGGGCCTAGCCCAGGCCTCCTCAGGGGAAGAGCGTTACATCCCGACGCAAGCGCCCTTTTTTAACGTGGTTTTGTCCACATGTCACCACCTCATCATTTTTCTCCATCACCTCATCCTTCATCTTCATCAAGCTACTTAAGGTGTTAAAAACTCCCCACTGTCACCCCCGGCAACCACCAACCACTCCCAACTGTCACTTCTCCTTCAAGAAATATATAGGTCAGTGTATAACTCTGCCCAGCAGGTGGCGCTGCAGCTTGTTTTTTTTTCCCACACACGCCACTAGGCATTTATATAGTAGATATATATATATATATATATATATATATATATACATATATGTGTGCAAACATAAATGTGACAGAATAGGTTTCACATAATTCGAAATAAAAAATATAAACAGTAAGTCAAAATAAAACAATGTCTATTTTCTTTAGCAGAAACATTCCATTATTTTCTTACCAGTAACAAGACAAATGTTATCATTACCACACAACAGAAAACACAAAACAAGTCACCTGTACTTACATGATATAAATGAACTGGAATTCAACAGCTTCAAAAAAACTGCATTTATTCTTAATTTGTCTCTTTGTTCTGTAGGATGTGGCAGCAAAAACTTTAACGTGTATTTAAGTTCAAGATATTCAAATTTCTTTCAAACACCATAAATTATTAAACGTACAAAACAGGCAACTATCTAGATAGTTTTACGTTTATTCCAGCTATTGAAAGGATGTGTCTGTAATCAGGGACGTAACTAGCATTCACAGGGCCCCATAGGAAAATATTGAGGGAACACCCACACCCCAGTATCTGCACCCCACAAAAATTCCTTACTGCTCCAGAAGACCTTGATCTGCTTTTCTGAGCATGTGCAGGGGTTGGTGCATGGTGGTTAGCGCTCCGTTTGGGTGTTCCGTTTCACTGTGATAAGGACAGAAAAACAAAATGGGGCTATACAGCACATGCGCCATTACTGCCCATGTTACACAGAGAGTTTCCTAATTACCAGTGATATGGAATACAGACCCCTCCAATGCTAAACATATTGTGAAGAGATCACCCACACTTATTGCTAGTCATAGTGTCGACAAGCATTCTTGTTTATGCATACTTGCCGACTTTTGATATCGGTCCCCCGATAGAGCCCGGAGGACAGGTCAAGTGACAGAAGGTAGGAGGTGGCCTATTGACGTTGTTGTGTCACCATAGCCCCACCCCTTACTAGAAAATTTTGAAATTCATTGCATTGAATAGCGGGGGTGGGGCTTAGTGACGTCACCTTCGCTATTCAATTACGTGGATTTTGGCATTTTTTTATGAATGCAGTCAGGACCTGGGAGATCGCTTACTCTTCCGTGAGTCCGGGAGTACTCCCCGAAATTTGGGAGCCTCCAGGAAATTCCGGGAGATTAGGTAAGTTTGTGTCTATGTCCATATAAAGATACTAGTCCTCCCACATGTTTCCCATAAAATAAGTGCCCTTCAGAAAACTTTGCATGCTTGCAGTGCTTACCTTGATGCATGATTGACGTCTGGTTTCAATAATGGAGAATCATCTCTCCCTACTGCCACCACCATATGATAGCTCCTACATTGCACTTTCATATCAGTGCACTCTTTGGGATAAATCCTTCAGCATCTCTACCTCTGGCACATCCTCTCCTCCACTACAAGTTTCTGTCAGGGTCCCACGAGGCTCTGTTCTTGGCCCTCTGCTCTTCTAACAGTGTACCTCTTATTTTGTTGAACTACTTTGCTCATTGAGCCTCCAGTACCACCTCTATACTAGAGATGAGTGAACTCAGATTTCCTGAATCCGAGCCCACCCGAACGTTGCCGATCCGAGTCGGATCCGAGACAGATCCGGGTATTGGCGCCAAATGAAAACTTGAAACCGAGGCTCGGAGTCATATTCCCGCTGTCGGATCTCGCGATACTCGGAACCTATAAATTCCCCGCTAGTCGCCGCCATCTTCACTCGGGCATTGATCAGGGTAGAGGGAGGGTGTGTTAGGTGGTCCTCTGTCCTGGTAGATCTCGTGCTGTGCTGTTTAGTTCTGTGCTGTGCTGTGATGTGCTGTGTTCTGCAGTATCAGTCCAGTGGTGCTGTGTGCTGTGCTCTGTCAATTTTGAGTTCAGTGGTGCAGCTGGGTCCTGTGCTGTGTCCTGTTCAGTCCAGTGGTCCTGTGTCCTGTGCTCTGTGCTTCTAAGGGCATAGTTCTTATTTCCCCAATATTCCCAAGTGTTTAAAAAATTAAAAAAAAGTTATAAAAAAATACAAAAAACTAATTACATTTTTTCTTAATTACAACAAAATTTGCAAAACCAATCCTGCAGTATAAGCCCATTGGTACTGCAATATTAGCAAGTTCACACATTCAGCAGTAAAAGTCCATTGGTGTTGTGTGCTGTGCTCTGTCAATTTTGAGTTCAGTGGTGCTGCTGGGTCCTGTGCTGTGTCCTGTTCAGTCCAGTGGTGCTGTGTCCTGTGCTCTGTGCTTCTAAGGGCATAGTTATTTCCCCATTATTCCCAAGTGTTTAAAAAATTGAAAGAAAGTTATAAAAAAAAATAAAAAAAAATAATTATAAAAAAAAATTAATTACAACAAAATTTGCAAAACCAATCCTGCAGTATAAGCCAATTGGTACTGCAATATTACCAAGTTCACTGATTCAGCAGTATAAGTCCAGTGGTACTGATATATTACAAAGTTCACTGATTTAGCAGTATAAGTCCAGTGGTACTGCTATTACAAAGTTCACTGATTCAGCAGTATAAGTCCAGTGGTACTGATATATTGCAAAGTTCACTGATTTAGCAGTATAAGTCCAGTGGTACTGCTATTACAAAGTTCAGTGATTCAGCAGTATAAGTCCAGTGGTACTGTGATATTACAAAGTTCACTGATTCAGCAGTATAAGTCCAGTGGTACTGCTACTACAAAGTTCACTGATTCAACAGTATAAGTCCAGTTGTACTGCTATTACAAAGTTCACTGATTCAGCAGTATAAGTCCAGTGGTACTGATATATTACAAAGTTCACTGATTCAGCAGTATAAGTCCAGTGGTACTGCTATTACAAAGTTCACTGATTCAGCAGTATAAGTCCAGTGGTACTGCTATTACAAAGTTCACTGATTCAGCAGTATAAGTCCAGTGGTACTGCTATTACAAAGTTCACTGATTCAGCAGTATAAGTCCAGTGGTACTGATATATTACAAAGTTCACTGATTTAGCAGTATAAGTCCAGTGGTACTCTCCTGTGCCGCATATAAATTTTAAAGGCTTTGCCGAGTGTGTGTGGCTTAGGGGTACGCTCTCTTGTGCTACAAATAATGGAAAACCAAAATTGGGAGTATAAAGTAGGGAAAGATCAAGACCCACTTCCTCCTAATGCTGAAGCTGCTGCCACTAGTCATAATATAGACAATGAAATGTCATCAACGTCGTCTGGCAAGCCCGATGCCCAATCTCCTAGTACAGGGCATGTAAAATCCAAAAAGCCCAAGTTCTCAAAAAATAGCAAAAAGAGAAACTTAAAATCATCTGAGGAGAAACGTAAAGTTGGCAATATGCCATTTACGACACGTAGTGGCAAGGAACGGCTTAGGCCCTGGCCCGTGTTCATGACTAGTGGTCCGGCTTCACCCAAGGATCTAAGCCCTCCTCCTCCCCCCCTACAAAAAAATTAAGAGAGTTATGCTGTCAGCAACAACAACAAAACAGCAAAGAACTCTGCCTTCTAAACAGATAACATCACAAATCCCTAAGGCGAGTCCAAGGGTGTTGGTGGTTGTGAAGCCTGACCTTCCCATCACTGTACGGGAAGAGGTGACTCCATCCAGCATTTGCAGCACGCCCTCTGCATATGCTGGAAGGATCACCCACAGTCCAGTTACAGATTTGAAGGTGTGAATGTTGTACACCGAAGGAGGATATTGATGTAGCTGGCGCTGAGGAGGATGTTGATGATTATGATGCAGACAGATACCAAATTGTCTTTCTCAATTTCTATTTATATTCTAGATTATATAACGGCTGAATAGTTTTCTATTTTACTCCTAGTGGAGAGGGGATCTGATGCAGACAGATACCAAACTGCCTTTGTCCATTTCTTTGTATATTTGAATTTCTAGTTCTACAGTCTATGCAGGCTGCTTTTTTTATATTCAACAACAAGTGTAGGGCGGGGGGGGGGGGGGGGTGGATAGATAGCCACCAAAGTAACGTGGTCCATTTAATTTCACTTTCTAGCTCCACAGTCTATGCAGCCTGCTTTTTTTATCTTCAAAGTATTTACAAGCCTTGCAATCTAAATTAACTAGAGGTAGTGACGTGCTAGAACTCCACCCTCTATATGCTGCAGAGGATGGAGGAGCATCAAAAGGCCATTCAAGCCTACACAGCCACCTACGACATAGGAAAAGGAGTGGGGATGCGCCTGAGTCAAGCGCACTGGAGAATGATTTCCGTGTTGTGCAAGGTTCTGCAGCCATTTGAACTTGCCACACGAGAAGTCAGTTCCGACACTGCCAGCTTGAGTCAGGTGATTCCCCTGATCAGGCTTTTGCAGAAGCAGCTGGAGAAAGTGAGGGAGGAGCTGGTAAACCATTGCGATTCCACCAAGCATGTAGCTCTTGTGGATGAAGCCCTTCGTACGTTTTGCCAGGATCCGAGGGTGGTCATTCTTTTAAAGTCAGAGGAATACATTCTGGCCACCGTTCTCGATCCTCGGTTTAAAGCGTATGTTGTGTCTCTGTTTCCGGCGGACACAAGTCTACAGCGGTGCAAAGACCTGCTGGTCAGGAGATTGTCCTCTGAAGAGGACCGTGACATGCCACCAGCTCCACCTTTATTTTCATCACTGTTTGTGCAGTTCCAAAAAAGAGGAACTGCCATTTCTATTGCTACCTTCTTTCTTTCTATATTTTAAAAAAAAAAAAATAACTGCCATTTCTAGTACTACCTTCTTTCTTTCTCTATTTAAAACAAAAACTGTCATTTCTATTACTACGTTAATTGTTTGTGCAGTCACAAAAAAGAGGAACTGCGCCATTAACTGCTATGTTGGTTTTAGACGTCCATCCTGTGTCCGCCATCTGTTCCCTGGAATTCTGACCAGTTGAGGGTGTATTTATTATATTGTGGCCCCGGTATCAAATTGGGTACCGGGGCCACCCCACTACGCAGTCCAGATACTTGTTTGGTGGAATTCTGACCAGTTGAGGGTGTATTAATTATATTGTGGCCCTGGTATCAAATTGGGTACCTGGGCCACCCCACTACGCAGTCCAGAATTTTTTTTGGGGGAATTCAGACCCGTGGAGGGTTTTTTATTAATTATATTGTGGTGACCACTCCTCTACGCAGTCCAGATACATTTATTGGTGCGAATCATACAAGTTCAGGGTTTTTAAATTATATATATTGTGGTGACCACTCCTCTACGCAGTCCAGATACGTTTATTGGTGCGAATCATACAAGTTCAGGGTTTTAATTTATATTGTGGTGACCACTCCTCTACGCAGTCCAGGTACATTATTCGGTGCGATTCAGACCAGTTGATGGTTTTCTTATTATATTGTGGTGACCACTCCTCTACGCAGTCCAGATACATTTATTGGTGCGATTCATACAAGTTCAGGGTTTTTAATTTATATTGTGGTGACCACTCCTCTACGCAGTCCAGGTACATTATTCGGTCCGATTCAGACCAGTTGATGGTTTTCTTATTATATTGTGGTGACCACTCCTCTACGCAGTCCAGATACATTTATTGGTGCGAATCATACAAGTTCAGGGTTTTTAATTTATATTGTGGTGACCACTCCTCTACGCAGTCCAGGTACATTATTCGGTGCGATTCAGACCAGTTGATGGTTTTCTTATTATATTGTGGTGACTACTCCTCCACGCAGTCCAGATACATTTATTGGTGCGATTCATACAAGTTCAGGGTTTTTAATTTATATTGTGGTGACCACTCCTCTACGCAGTCCAGGTACATTATTCGGTCCGATTCAGTCCAGTTGATGGTTTTCTTATTATATTGTGGTGACCACTCCTCTACGCAGTCCAGATACATTTATTAGTGCGAATCATACAAGTTCAGGGTTTTAATTTATATTGTGGTGACCACTCCTCTACGCAGTCCAGGTACATTATTCGGTGCGATTCAGACCAGTTGATGGTTTTCTTATTATATTGTGGTGACCACTCCTCTACGCAGTCCAGATACATTTATTGGTGCGATTCATACAAGTTCAGGGTTTTTAAGTTATATTGTGGTGACCACTCCTCTACGCAGTCCAGGTACATTATTCGGTCCGATTCAGACCAGTTGATGGTTTTCTTATTATATTGTGGTGACCACTCCTCTACGCAGTCCAGATACATTTATTGGTGCGAATCATACAAGTTCAGGGTTTTTAATTTATATTGTGGTGACCACTCCTCTACGCAGTCCAGGTACATTATTCGGTGCGATTCAGACCAGTTGATGGTTTTCTTATTATATTGTGGTGACTACTCCTCCACGCTGTCCAGATACATTTATTGGTGCGATTCATACAAGTTCAGGGTTTTTAATTTATATTGTGGTGACCACTCCTCTACGCAGTCCAGGTACATTATTCGGTCCGATTCAGTCCAGTTGATGGTTTTCTTATTATATTGTGGTGACCACTCCTCTACGCAGTCCAGATACATTTATTGGTGCGAATCATACAAGTTCAGGGTTTTTAATTTATATTGTGGTGACCACTCCTCTACGCAGTCCAGGTACATTATTCGGTCCGATTCAGACCAGTTGATGGTTTTCTTATTATATTGTGGTAACCACTCCTCTACGCAGTCCAGGTACATTTTTTGGTGCGATTCATACCAGTTGATGGTTTTCTTATTATATATATTGTGGTGACCACTCCTCTACGCAGTCCAGATACATTTATTGGTGCGATTCATACAAGTTCAGGGTTTTTAATTTATATTGTGGTGAGTGACCACTCCTCTACGCAGTCCAGGTACATTTTTTGGTGCGATTCATACCAGTTGATGGTTTTCTTATTATATATATTGTGGTGACCACTCCTCTACGCAGTCCAGATACATTTATTGGTGCGAATCATACAAGTTCAGGGTTTTTAAATTATATTGTGGTGACCACTCCTCTACGCAGTCCAGATACATTTATTGGTGCGAATCATACAAGTTCAGGGTTTTTAAATTATATTGTGGTGACCACTCCTCTACGCAGTCCAGGTACATTTTTTGGTGCGATTCATACCAGTTGATGGTTTTCTTATTATATATATTGTGGTGACCACTCCTCTACGCAGTCCAGATACATTTATTGGTGCGAATCATACAAGTTCAGGGTTTTTAAATTATATTGTGGTGACCACTCCTCTACGCAGTCCAGATACATTTATTGGTGCGAATCATACAAGTTCAGGGTTTTTAAATTATATTGTGGTGACCACTCCTCTACGCAGTCCAGGTAAATATTTTGGTGCGATTAAGACCAGTTGATGGTTTTCTTATTATATTGTGGGGACCACTCCACTACGCAGTCCAGAAAGATACCTCGTTGCAACGTTTTGGACTAATACCTATATTGTGAGGTGTTCAGAATACACTGTAAATTAGTGGAAATGCTTGTTATTGAATGTTATTGAGGTTAATAATAGCGTAGGAGTGAAAATAAGCCCAAAAACTTGATTTTTGAACTTTTTATGCTTTTTTCAAAAAAAATCTGAATCCAAAACCTTAAATCCGAACCAAAACCTTTCGGCAGGTGTTTTGCGAAACAAATCCGAACCCAAAACATCACGAAAATCTGAATCCAAAACACAAAACACGAGACACCAAAAGTCGCCGGTGCACATCCCTACTCTATACTGATACCCATGACCTGTAATAGCTTTTGTGATAAACTGTCTCTCTGTTTTCTCCACATAAATGACCCAAAACTACCTATTTACTTATTGACTGGCTTATCCCCTGA